>NC_062290.1:65952325-66255355 GCF_902655055.1 Lutra lutra | reverse complement strand
CAGAATTGTCCTCAAGGACCAGCCATTAAAACATTGTCTCTTGACCTTCTATCATGTTGTCAGAGAGCTTTTCACTGTGATCAAGTGTGGAAAGGGCTGTCTATATGTGTGTTATCTGTTAGGTTGGGGTAGGTTTTCTGTAAGCCAATATGAAAAAAGGAATTGCAATAAAAAAAAAATCACCCTGAAAAAAAAAAGAGAGAAAGGGAAAACCCCACAAAGAAATAAAACTACAAATCCTTCCTGAAATACCACAAGTTCACATTATTCTATGGACAGACTGTGTCACAGCTTCAATTATTTTTTAATTATAAAATTTAATTTGTGTTCGTGCACATGTGTGTGTTTGGTTGGTTTGTCTTAGCCTGATATTATTCCAAAAAAATGTGCTTTGAACTACAACACCTTAAAAGAAATAGCCATAGCAAATATTTTGGAAGGAGGTCTTCAATTTTTTTATGCTGCCCACTTCCTGTGGTACAATGAAAATCATCTGCCAGCATCAAATAAAATCAATTCGAAATTTTCTGACCAGAAGTCTGAAAAGAAGCAGGACATGGCAAATTCTTTCCTTTGGCAAAAGAAAGATCATGCTTAGCTGAATTTCCATATCAACCCTTTTGCAGCAAAGCTGGTCAGCTTCAATTTTATTAGTATCATTAATAATCATGACATGTCACATAGATACTCAGATATAGGCTAGTCTCCTGGGTAGCTAGAAACCTATATTTTTAGAAGATTATGAATTTTACTTTAATTATTTAGAAGTTAGTTGGCTCACATAAATGTTGTGCACTTGCATAAGCCTTCAGCAACGTGCTCCTTCTTATCTGATATGGAAAGTAATAATAACAGATTGGACATCATGAATCTTGATAATCACACTGCTGTGCACACAAATAACTATCACTGTAATCTAGATTTTTCAAATTTATTTTTCTCAGCTTGCTAATTCGAGTGTGAGTATTAAAGTGCTATATTCGGTCCTAAATTTTAAATCAACTATCATTATTTCATCAGTAAACTAGAACACTTTCCCTCTCTATACTGTCATAATCTTAGACTTCTCTTAAAAAAAATAAAACACTGGGGCACCTGGGTGGCTCAGTGGGTTAAAACCTCTGCCTTTGGTTCAGGTCATGATCCCAGGGTCCTGGGATGGAGCCCTGCATCACATCGGGCTCTCTGCTCAGCAAGGAGCCTGCTTCCCCTCTCTCTGTCTCTCTGCCTGCCTCTCTGCCTACTTGTGATCTCTGTCTGTCAAATAAATAAATACAATTTTAAAAATAAAAAAAAAAATGAAACATTGACTCAATTTTACAAATATTTTATTTGCCACATATTCAGTAAGATATGTGTTCCTAAGTGTATGTTAGGGTTGAATTTACTCATCAATGTTTGAATAACTCTAATCAAATACTTATTCAGTAAAAATTTAAATCCTGCAAAGAATAGTTTAGTTCCAATTGTTAAGTGTCATCAAAAATCAGGAATAAATGTTATTCTCAAGCAGCTGGAAATTTATTTTAACTTCATCTGATAATATCTACAATCATATCCAAATCAAAAGTATCAAAATTCTGTACTTTAATTCTATGCCTCTAAAGAAACTGGTTAAAATACATTGTTTTCAAATAAGCCAAGTATTTTTTGCCTTCCATGTCCAAAGACAGATGTAATCAATGTGTTTATGCATATGAGGCAGTCTTAATCTTAGATATTTTTAGAATACGGCCATAGTTAAGGGGAGATAAAAGGTATTTGTAAAAATAGCAACTGCTCATTTAAGCAGTGATCATAGGGCTATCGCTCATCTAGTGACATGGATTATATAGTGTAACTAAAATCGGGTACCAGAGGTAGTGGTTCCCTTTTGAAGCTGCATTACATTTAAATTGTCATCACAAGTTATATTCTTCCTTTTATATGTGCAGTAGTTTTAGACCATAGTACGGGTCATGCAGCTTTGTTGTTCCACTAGCCAGGCATTTGAGGTGTGCCAGATACTGTGTAGAAGAGAGGCGCCGTCCCTGCTGTTCTTATTTCTTAATTTCCGATTACAGTGATTTTGAGCATGATAAAATGATTTTGTTCTACAATACTAAAATCTGGGGATTTTTAAAAAGAGACTTTATTTATTTATTTGAGAGACACAGAGCATGAGCACAGTGGGGGAAGACAGAGGGAGAAGCAGACTCCCTGCTGAGCAGGAAGCCAGATGCGGAGCATGATCCCAGCATCCTGGTATCATGACCTGAGCCGAAGGCAGCCGCTTAACTGGCTGAGCCACCCAGGCACCCCTAAAATCTGGAGCTTTAAAAAATTTATTTAGTGGAGTACCTAGGTAGCTCAGTCGGTTAAGCATCTGTCTTTGGCTCGGGTCATGATGTCGGGGTCCTGGGATTGAGCCTCCCATTGGCTCCCTGCTTGTCCCTCTGCCCCTACCAACTTTCATGTGCATGCACATGCATTTTTTCTCTCTCTTTTTTTTTAAGAGAGTTTTGTTTGAAAAAGAGTTTGTTTCCCTCTCTCCTTTTTTTCTCCTTTCTCATATGTTCATCTGTTTTCTTTCTTAAATTCCACATATGCGTGAGATCTCCTGGTATTTGTGTTTCTCTGACTAATTTCACTTGGCATAATGCACTCTAGCTCCACTCTTGTCATTGTAAATGGCAAGATTTTGTTCTTTTGACAGATGAATAATATTCCAGTGTGTGTGCGTGTGCACATGCATGCACGTGCACTATATCTTCTTTATTCGTATGTCAATAGATGGACATTTGAGGATTGTTTTCTTAATTTTTTTTCAGATTGTTCATTATACTATATAGAAAAACAACTGATTTTTGTGTGTTGATTTTGTATCTTGCAACTTCGCTGACTTTGTTAATTAGTTCTAACAATTTGTGTGTGTGTGTGTGTGTGTGTAAAATTTAGGGTTTTTATACATATAAGATCAGATCATCTATTAGCAGACATAATTTCACTTCTGTCTTTCCAATTTGGATGTCTTTTATTTCTTCTTCCTTTTTTTTTTTTTATTTGTTTTATCTAATTGTTTTGGCTAGTACTTCTAGTACCATGTTGAATAGAAGTGGTAGAAGCAAGCAATCCTGTCTGGTTCCTTATCTTAGAAAAAACTTTCAGTCACCATTGAGGATGATGTTAGCTGTGGGCCTTTCATAGATAGCCTTTATTATTTTAAGGAAATTTTCTTCTATTTCTAGTTTATTTAGTATTTTTATTATGAAAGGATGTTGAATTTTGTTAAATACTTTTTATCCATCAGTTTACTTTGTTGTTTCCATGTAACTGTTCATAGTACTTTCTTATTATCCTTTGTATTTGTGGCTTCAATTGTAATGTCTCCTTTCATTTCTGATTTTTATTATTTGAGTTTCTTTTTTCTTAATATAGATAAGGGTTTTTCAACTTTCTTTAATCTTTTAAAAAACTCTTAGTTAAGTTGATATTTTCTGTTGTCTATTCTCTGTTTATTTTTGTTGTAATCCTTATTATTGCCTTCCTTCTAACTTCAGGTTTAATTTGTTCTTTTTCTGGCTCCTTGAGGTGCACAGTTGAGCTTTTGATTTGAGATCTTTTTTTCTTAATGTTTGTATTTATTGCAATAAACTTCCTTCTTAGTACTACTTTTGCTGTATCTCATAAGTTTTAGTATATTGTGTTTTCATTTTCATTTGTCTTAAGATATTTTCTAATTTCCCTTGTGATTTCTTCTTTGGCCATTTGTTGTTCAAGTGTTCATGTATTTGTGATTTTCTAGGTTCTCTTTTGCTATTGATTGCTAATTTCATTCTAGTGGTTGGAAAAGATAGTTGATAAGATTTCAATGGTCTTAAATTTGTTAAGCCATGTTTTGTGTCCTAATATGTAATCTATCCTGAAAAATGTTCCATGTGCACTTGAGAAAAGTATGCATATTATGCTTTTGTCAGATGGGTGGCCTACATATGCCTATTAGGCCCAATTGACCAATATTGTCCAAGTCTCCTGTTTTCTTTTTGATCAATCTGGTTTTTCCTTTTCATACTATTTTATACTTTCATCTTTAATTTCTGTACTCTGATTAGGCTGTGGAGTTCTACAGAGCAGAGACTATGGCATTCATCTGTGGAGGCCATAGGTCAAAAATGGTGTCTACGATTTGATGGAATAAGCATATGTTTAAGGAAATTTTTTATTCCCTGAAAATGTTCCATTTTTAAAATTAACAATTTCAATATGTTATTTTCCTATCCACATATGGTTATTCTTTTTTTTTTTAGATTTTATTTATTTATTTGACAGAGAGAGAGAGATCACAAGCAGGCAGAGAGTCAGGCAGAGAGTGTGGGGAGAAGCAGGCTCCCTGCTGAGCAGAGAGCCTGATGTGGGGCTCGATTCCAGGACCGGGAGATCATGACCTGAGCCAAAGGCAGTGGCTTAATCCACTGAGCCACTCAGGCACCCCTATTCTTTGATCATGGAAATCTTTAGCACCCAAATACTTTTACTAATCCTTATTTTCTTCTCAATTATATCCTATTAATTCATTATCTGATAGTTGTCTTACAGCATCCTTGGTTCTCTTTCATGTGTGCCTTTAATTAATATTGAACAGAGAATATCTGATCTTATATTAATACCACAATTTATTTTTTTCTTCTGTTATACAAGAGCATTTAAGTATCATAAGAGAAAACTATAATAATTAAGATTAGAAGACATCAATTTCTATGATCTATCAATTCAGAATTAAGATGATACTGTCAGTGTTTTTATTTCCTAATTCAACTTTCATTCTTCTGAATGTACTCTATACTCTTCTTACTCTTCTCAAACCCATTACAGATCTATCTTTCCTGTTCTTAACAGACAACCTAGTTTATTATTTAAAAAAATTTCATCTACTAAAAGAGATTATCCTCAATTGTGAAAATATCTGCTACAAATATATCTGTATTCAAACCTATCATCTCTCCCTTTATCACAGTCTAATTTTTTAAAGATTTTATTTATTTATTTATTTATTCAAGAGAGTGAGACAGAGCACAAATGGTGGGGAGGGGTAGAGGGAGAAACAGACTCCCTGCTGAGCAGGGAGCCCTATGTGGAATATCAAAGTCTTAAAGTCTGATACACTTTCATGCAAGTCTTACAGTCTCATGTGATTCATACTTTGAGGGCAAACGGTTCATCATATGTCTTGATTTTTAATTTCATCATGCCTTCTTTGACATATTGCTCCTTCTCTTACTAATACGCTATTCCATATAGTGACTCACTCTGATACGACTGACTCTTATGCATGGTCTTTGCATATCTCAGATTTCTCCCATCATAAAAATTCTTTCCTAATCTTGAATATTTCTGTAGAAACCTTGCAGTATTTTCCCTACTTCCCATCTAATTTTCTCGAAGAATATTTTGCAGTGCACTCATCATAATCAGAAACTCATCTTCTATTAACCATTCAACCTCTTTCCACCTGCTTTCAACATGTACCACTCAAATTAAGCCTACTTTGCAGATAAATCCAGTCATCAGAGTACTTTTCTAACCTACATACCTGATTATGCTGTTTGTGAATTTAAAATCCCATTGTGCAAATACATGAAGTGAAAGCTCACTTGGGTAAGTTAAAATACATTCATGATCTGGGGTGCCTGGGTGGTGCAGTCAGTTAAGTGTCTGACTGTTGGTTTCGGCTCAGGTCATGATCTCAGGGTTATGGTCTCAGTGTTGTGATTTGTGATCTCAGGTTCATGAGATTGAGCCTGGCTCTGTTCTCAATGTGGACTCTGCTTGGGATTCTCTCTCCTTCTCCCTCTCCCTATGCCCCTCCCTACCCCCACATGCTCTCTCTCTCTATCTCTCTCAAATAAATAATCAAAAAAATACACTCATGGTCTGACTTCTCAAACCTCTCTATTTCAAATTTCTGCCATGACTTTTTGTTACTGCTTATAACACTTCACAATTTTGCTTCAGAGCTCCTACTTTTCCCACAGTAATTTTTACTTCTGTGACTTGTTCTAAATCACCTCTCTGCCACAAAATTGTTTTCTATGGTAAAATTTCTTCTCAGTTTTAAAAATAAGGGAACATCTTCTTGAGGCATGTTGTGCCAATTTTGTGGAGTATTAGGTAGCCTTTATTTACAGTTCTGTTCTATTATCTGTAGTTGTGATAACTGACATTATTTTGTACCATTCTTATATATTACACTGCATATTTATTCAGTTTTCTTCTCCTTGAGGTTATTTCAAATTAGGGCTTATGTTTGATTTACCTGTGTCAGATGTCAGCAGACTTCTTCTGTGAAGAGGCAAGTAGTAAGTATTTTAGGCTTTAAGGGCCATGTGGTCTTTCTTACAACTATTTAACTCTGTCACTGTAGCACAAAAAACCATAGACAACATATAAATGAATAAATTCTAATAAAGCGTTATTTATAGACACTGAAATTTAAATTTCATATAATTTTACAATTTCATGAAATATTATAGTTATTTGAAAATTTTTAACCATTTAAAAATACAAATATCCATTTTGACCCTCAGGCCATATATAAACCAGTAATAAACTGGTTTTGGCATGGGGTCCGTAATTTCTCAGTATTCTGGCATTTTGTACAACGTAGATACTTTCAGGTGCTTACAAATATCTATTGAGAGAATTAAGGAATGAAATACCATATTTCTTTTGATTCTTATGGTCTAAGATAAAAACAAATGAACAAACAAAAAACATTTAAATGATTGAGACAAGAGTAATTTTCTTTTGAATCAAGTCCTGAATTTTAATTAATTTTAGAGTTATAAATTATGTTGCACAATGCCTCTCCTCAAAAGTTTTAGAATGTGGGCACCTGGGTGGCTCAGTGGGTTAAGCCGCTGCCTTCGGCTCAGGTCATGATCTCAGGGTCCTGGGATCGAGTCCCACATCGGGCTCTCTGCTCAGCAGGGAGCCTGCTTCCCTTCCTCTCTCTCTGCCTGCCTCTCTGCCTACTTGTGATCTCTGTCTGTCAAATAAATAAATAAAATCTTAAAAAAAAAAGTTTTAGAATGAATAAAGGACAACAATCACATGATTATATCAATAGACACAGAAAAACACTTGGAAAAAATCCAGGACCTTTTCGTGATAAAAACACTTAAGAAAGTTGAAATTAAAGGGAACTTCTCAACCTGATAAGGCATATCTATATAAAAAAATAGTAATACCCATGGCTAACATCATATATAGATCAAAACTAAGACAGCAATAAGGCAAAAATTACCAGTTTCATCATTTTTTTTGACATCATACTGGAGTTTGTAGCCAAAGCAATTAGATAAGAAAATGAAATAAGGGCACCCAGGTTTAAGAGGCAGCAAATGCATTGTTTCTAATACCACCTTCCTTATGGCTCTAAGTCTGGTGATAGTATATTATATGGCTGTAGGAGCTCCTTTCACTAGATGCTACCATGAAGACCTATGCAAAAAAACAAACAAACAAAAAAAACTGCCCTTTCTTGGTTGGCTCCAAACTCTTTGGTAACTTCTTTGCTGGCCACAGCTCTATTTGGCTTTTTTGAGGCTTTGACCCAGACAACATAGATCTGGACAAAGACAAGAACCCACTTGGTGTCTTCGATGGCGTATACTTTATGGGATTGAGTAAAGATCTAATGAGCCTTAAAACTACTGTATGCTTAGGCAAGGTGCAGGAAACTCCCATCGTTAATGCATTGCTGAAGAACCTGGAGGAAACTGACATGGCTACACCTAATATACAAAGGCTATAATATATCCACTTCACTTAATCTGTATCCAAGTAACAACAAATACATATGTAAAAACTATTTTTGGTAATTATTTTTTATATACTTTGTTTAATTTTTGCATGCTCATTTTCTATATAGAAACTATATCTACATATAGTATAGATTTTCTAAATTATCATATATTATAAAATTAATAAATGATGCCTAGTACATATCTTTTACCATAATCAAATTATGGATTCTTTTGAAGTACAGACTTTAATATTATTAAGTCAAGTCACTGAAACATTTTCTTTCCTTGTTTAGCCTTCTTTCATTACACATACACACACATGCAATCCTAAAAATTCTTTCAAGGTTTTATTCTCATTTTTATAAAAGATTTTATTTATTTATTTATTTATTTACTTAAGAGAGAGACAGAGAGTGCCTAAGCCAGAGGAGGGGCAAAGAAGCAGATTCCCCACTGAGCTGAGGATCTAACATGAACCTTGAACCCAGAGCTCTGGGATCATGACCTGACCTGAGCTGAAGGCAGACACTTAATCAACTGAGCCACCCAGGCACCCTTATTTTCACTTTTAAGAAATCATTTCATCCTGAATTAATTTTTTTTTTGTATTTGTAATGAAAGATAGATAGACACACTTTTTCAGCTAGAGAATGAAAAATAATCACAAAAGCATTTGGAGGGGCGCCTGGGTGGCTCAGTGGGTTAAAGCCTCTTCCTTCAGCTCAGGTCATGATCCCAGGGTCCTGGGATTGAGCCCCGCATTGGGCTCTTTGCTCAACAGAGAGCCTGCTTCCTCCTCTCTCTCTGCCTGCCTCTCCACCAACTTGTGATCTCTCTCTGTCAAATACATAAATAAAATCTTTAAGAAAACACAAAACAAACAAATAGAAAAAAAGCATTTGGAAGGTTTTTTTTTATTGTGTTATGTTAGTCACCATACAGTACATCATTAGTTTTTGATGTAGTGTTCCATGATTCATTGTTTTCGTATAACACCCAGGGCTCCATGCAGTCTGTGCCCTCCTTAATACCCATCACTAAGTTCACCCTTCTCCCCACCCCCCTCCCTTCTGCAATGTCCACAATAACCAAAATGTGGAAAGAGCCAAGATGGCCTTCAACAGACAAATGGGTAAAGAAGATGTGGTCCATAAACACAAGAGAATATTACTCAGCCATCAGAAAGATGAATACCCAACTTTTGCATCAACATGGATGAGACTGAAGGAGATTATGCTAAGTGAAATAAGTGAAACAGAGAAAGTCAATCATCATATGGTTTCACTTATTTGTGGAACATAAGGAATACCATGGGGGACATTTAGAAATATAATATAATTTCCCCAGTAATTAGAAATTGTCTCATTTATTAAATTCTTGCCTGTCCTCAGAGCTGATTCTTTTTTTTTTGCTTTAAAATTTTTGTACTTTAAAAATAAATGATAGCAGGGTACCTGGATGGTTCAGTTGATTAAGTGTCTGACTGGCTCAGGTCATGATCTCAGGGTCCTGGGATCGAGCCCCAAATTAGGCTTCCTCAGTAGGGAGTCTTCTTCCCCCTCTCCTTCTGCCCCTCCCCTGCTTGTGCTCTCTCTGTCTCTCTAACTCTCTCGAAAATAAAATCTTTTTTAAAAAATAATATAAATAAAAATAAATGATAGCTTATTGTCTCTATTATAATATCTTCAAATCTCTCTTGGTTATTCTTCACCTTTTTTTCTTTTTAAATAAATATCAAAAGTATTTTAAGTCCTAAAATCTGTTCTTTCAGATTTTAAATATAATGAGATATATAAACTAATGTGTCAAAAAAGATGTTTTTAAAATTTCAACCTTTGTTTTAAGAAGCATAACATATGTCTCCTTTCATTCTTACCTTAGCAAAGAAAATAGTTTCTTAAAAATATATTATTTAAAAGCAAATATTCAATAATTCTCATCATTTTCCTAACTTCATACTTTTAATATAAATAAGATATCCTAACTATGAGTGACTAAGAAATTAGAAATTTATCAAGCTTCAAATAGGTGAGTTGTCTACCATAATAGATTAAACATTTTGGCCATTTTTTTGGTGATTTCTCAAAAGAATTAAGAAATGTGTATACATATATATTTATTTACACACACACACACACACACACACATACACATACACACACCTTTGTGACTGTTTTATAAGTTTGTCAGTAAGGTCTTAAATCATTTTTTAACCATGATAGAATCTTTCATTTGTTTGCCAATCACACATGTGGACTGGGATCTTACTGATCTTTAGGCAAGAGCTCACTATGTAAAATCATAGATCTCTGTGATCATTAACATAATAAATGTTAAGTTTAAACTCTGCACTCATTCCCTGTAACTTTTTTATGAACAATGAATTAAATATTTTGCAATCTAATATTTGACCATTCTGGATAGTCAGTCTTCCATCAGTGAGCAGCTACAAATAAGCGGAAAATTAATTTTAATTTATTTAATTTAATATAATTTTATGTTATACAGATTCTAAGGATACTTTCTGGTTCTTTTTTTTTTTTTTTTCCCCTAGAAGTTCCTCACAGATGTAGGAATGAATACATATAGTACTAGCTAGCTTTTCCCACTGGCCATTTAATAACAAGATAGAACTCTGCCAATCAGCATGACTCAGCTCCAGTTTGGAGGACTTCTCCTAGTCACAGGCATCTGCCAGGTAGTATTAATCATTCCCAAAGGGTGTCTGGAAGGAGTTACAGGAACAGACTGCAAGGAAATACTCCAATTCTCTGACCGCTCAGAGGTCTGCATTGGAATAATTTATACGCAGATGGAACAACTGAGCTTTGGCAGAAAGGAACATTGAATGAGGATGTGGAACAATTAGAACTCTCATTCATTGTGGGAATGTCAAATAGTACAACAATTTGGGGGAAGAAGTTTGAAAATTTCTTATAAACTTTAAAGTCTATTTTATGATTCACTGATCCCAATCTTAGTTATTTACCAAAGGGAAATGAAAACATATAAACATAAAGCATTGTACAGAAATGTTGATAGAAGCTTTATTCCTAGTAACTAAACACTGCAAAGACCCTAGTAATCATTTTCAGAAGAATAGTTAAATAAATTTGGAATATTTATACAGTGGAATACTCCTTAGCAACATAAAAAGCATCAACTACTGACATATATAAGAACACGGTTGAATTTCATAAATATGTTCAGTGAAGGAAGCCACACATGAAATATCATAGACCTCATGATTTAATTTGTATAATGTTCAAAAGTAGACAAAACTCATCTATAATAGTGGGAATTAGATTAATAGTTGCCTACAGTTAGGTATTGGTGATGAAAAAGCTGTATAACGTCATTGGAATGGAGGTTTCATAGGGATATACAAAAATTAAAACCTACTGAATCCTATACTTAGCATCTTTGTATTGTAATCTTCATAATTTTTATCTAAAAACATAAATTTAAGTAGATGAAATGAGTACCTCACAAATAAAATAAATATGAAGGTATACCAATTATTCCAGTCAAAATATGAATAATTACCCACTGTGAGAAAAAAATCCAGCTATATCTTGCTTGTGTTAATAGAGCTAAAACCAAAATTCACAGAAAAGTTGAAAGTAAATTAAATATAAACAGCATCTAACAAGCAAATATTAAAACAAATATGGTTACTTTTAAATTAGAAATATTATACCAAATATAAGACCAAATATAAGACCAAAGCTATTATTATATTTAAAAAGACCATTTTAAGGGTATCTGGATGGCTCAGTCACTATGCATCTGACTTTGGCTTGGGTCATGTTCCCAGGGTCCTAGGATCCAGTCCCTCATCAGGCTTCTTGCTCAGCAGGGAGCCTGCTTTTCCCTCTCCTTCTCCTTCTGCTTGCTGCTCTGGGTGCTTGTGCTCTCTCTGTCTCTCTGTCAAATAAATAAATAAAATCTTTTAAAAAATAAATAAATGAAAATAAAAAGGCCATTTTATAAAAATGAATTTTTTTTGTTTTTTTTTTGTTTATTTTAGGGGGATTTTTTGTAATTTTATTTTTTTTCAGGTTTCTAAGATTCATTGTTTTTGCACCAGACCCAGTGTTCCATGCAATACATCCCCTCCTTAATACCCGCCACCAGGTTCGTCCAATCCCCCACCCCCTTACCCTTCCAAATCCTCAATTTGTTTCTCAGAGTCCACAGTCTCTCATGCTTTGTTTCCACCTCCGTTTTCCCCCGACTCATTTCTCTCCATCCCCCAGTCTCCTCCTTGTTATTCCCTATGCTCCACAAGTAAATGAAACCATATAATTGACTCTCTCTGCTTGACTTATTTCACTCAGCATAATCTCCTCCAGGCCTGTCCATGTTGATACAAAAGTTGGGTATTCATCCTTTCTGAGGGAGGCATAATTCTCCATATATATGTGTGTGTGTGTGTATGTGTATGTATGTATATGTGTATGTATGTGTATGTGTGTGTGTGTGTGTGTGTGTGTATATATATACATATATATATGCATATATATACATATATATATATATGCCATATCTTCTTTATCCATTTGTCTGTTGAAGGGCATTTTGGCTCTTTCCAGTTTGGCCACTGCAGCCATTGTTGCTATGAACATTGGGGTACAGATGGCCCTTCTTTTCACTACATCTGTATCTTTGGGGTAAATACCCAGTAGTGCAATTGCAGGGTCATAGGGTAGCTCTATTTTTAATTTCTTAAGGAGTCTCCACACTGTTTTCCAAAGTGGCTGCACCAACTTTCATTCCCACCAACAGTGTAAGAGGGTTCCCCTTTCTCCATATCCTCTCCAACACTTGCTGTTTACTGTCTTGTTGATTTCGGCCATTCTAACTGGTATAAGATGGTATCTCAATGTGGTTTTCATTTGAATCAATCGTTCAAGGAAACAGAAACCACTCTACATATTTCCTAAAGGAAATGATTGGATGAATGGATTTAGAGGTGTATACAGTCGTAAACTTTGAGGGCAGTTTCTAAAATTCTGGAAGTTGCATTAAGTGTAGGGGAACTTCTTCCAGATTATCTTTTCTGCCTATAACGCTAATGAGTGAAGGTTCTTAGGTGGACCTGTCCCTACTGGCAACACAATAGTGTGCCTGATGGCCAGGAGCTTGCCCACTATTGCTACTGAAAAAGAGCAGCTTCTCTAACACTTCTATTTCAAAACTTATGGTAGTTCTTTTCATTGGAGGAATCTCTTCCAGGACCTATTATCAGAGATCCCGGGAAAGCAGTTCTTAGTTTTCTTCCTAAAAACAATTTATTTACCTAATATTAAACTTCAAAATCTGTAAAGAAAAAAGAAAACCAGACAGTTCATTCCAAAGAAATATTGACAAATTCAACATTAATAAGAACATTGTAACACACTTGACTGCAGTTGGCAGAATATTTAAGAAAAGGGAAGAAAAGAATAATAGACACTAATGCTGTTTCTATTATTTATTCTTTATATTCTAAATCAGATGTAACTAACAAAGTCTTGAATTCCCAAACTTGGCTGTGCTGCACTTTCTCATTTAATGTGAAAAAGAACCCCATGACTATCACCATTTTGTAGCACAAAAACCAAAGCTTTCTCTGTTAACCAATGTAGCAGTCAGTAAGGGTTTTTGTTTTGTTTTTATATCTTTTTTTTTAAAACACACATTGAATTTTATTTTAAAATAACAGCATTCTTTCACAGGCAAGTTTGAAAGAGGAACTTGTATTATGTCTTCTAATACATTTTGGAACTTTATAATATCCATATTATTTCTATAATTAATAAAGTTCATTCATAAATTGTTTCTTTCAGTATGCATCATTAAATCAAAAGGCTGGTTATATTTACTTGTAACACATTTTTTTAAACCAATTTCTAAAAGCAGACAATTTATTGGAAGTAGGCCCAGACTCTACACTTTGAGACTGTATCTCTGTTTATTGCTTTTCATAGTTTATTTCCCTTAAATATGATTCATGAAATTTTGATATTTAAAGCAAAAATTATACTTGTTCACATTTGCCTACTTAATTTCTTTAATATGTCATAATAAGATATATTTTTAACATTTTGTCAAATTATTTGAGGCATACTTATATATCTGTAGAATAATTATAAGACAAAACTTGAGGAAGTCTAGGCATGTCATGATCTCAGAAATATAAAATCTTGAAGGAGTTCCCTATTAGAAATAAGATACTACTTATATCTTTATGGCATAGTATCAGTAGAATAGCCTCTGACAAATTATTTTTGCATTTTTCTTTTTTGTTGATTGATGGGTATATGACATTTGGTAAGTTATTTAAGCAATGGCATTACTGCAAGTATGACATCAGTCAAAGAGTAAAGGCATCTATAACTTGCACAATGAATTATTAACAAAACATTGGCTTGATTAGGGATTCACATGCAAGCATGAGTCATTTTTTTAAAAAATGATTCATATTAATAAAGATCAAAAAAACTTAAATCATATATTTAGAGTATAATGTATGACACCATATCTGTTTCTATCTTGTTTTCTCAATCAAGACCATCCTGTATTGATTTTAGCTAGTCTGAATACCAGCCAGGTGTTTACATTATACGTTAGTCTATGAGGTCATCAGCCTTTGCCTTGACCCCAGGTGATTTGGCAATTCAGCTTTCCTTGGTCCATAAATGGAATCTATATCCAAAGGAAATTTCTTTGTAACTTCTTCCACCTTCCATGTTCTTGCCAACCCCCAAGTTTATAGATTTTGGTCATACTCTGTTGTGTTAACAAATTGATGTATTTAATACTGGTACCCAGAGTTCTTCTTGCTCCTCCTCCAAAATGTGTTTCAAAATTTAGCTTTCTCAGATTAAGTATTCCCCTTGAATCTCTACTTTGAGTCTTGAAATTTGACCAGTTGATGAAGGTGAATCAATATTTGGAGCTCTGTTTTGTCTTTGCCATATTATCTCCTCTATTATTTCTTAAATAACCCTAGAAAAATCTATTTTAGATATACATGATGATATATATTATTAATATTTATGTAACACTACTGTAGGAAAAGAAAGAAAAAGAAAAGGGAGAAACAAAGAAACTTTCATGCTTTCAAATGCAAAACGTTATAAATGGGAAACCTTAAGTTTGGAAGATTATTACATTTATCCTTGGACCTAGATTAGGAAAAAGCAAAATCTCTTAAATAATATCACTAATCTGTTTTTCCTAAACGTAGTTTCATTTAGATCCTATTTCATTTACAGTTCATTTATATTTTATACAGAAAATATATCTATTTTCTCTCATCTCTATAAATAATCCAGGACAATAAATTATTTTCTTCATAGGAAGACTTCTGTTTATAAAGTATCATCTCACAATTATTTAGAAGTGCATCCCAAATTGTTTTTACCTCGTATTAAATGGACTATTTTTTCCCCTTTAACTAGGTCTTTGTTTAATTAGGTCTCTGTATAATTTCTGCTACTCAAAGAAGAAATAGTATCTCCTATTTGACAGATCTTAAAGAGTTGCATAAAAATGGATTTGATATATCTGAAGTATATGAGAAATTAAAAACAATGATATTTTTTCACACTTGGAATCCCTTTCCATATTGATATCCAACCCTTTTCCCCATGCACAAATAATCTCTTTGACTGGAAAAGCAGTTAACAAGGGCAAAAAATTGAGTGATAAGAAGTCATGAGAAAAATGCACAGGCCCACTAAGAGTGTAAGAAAGTAGATTTTTGGAATGGGTGTGTGGTTAATGAGTGTGGACACTCTTCTCCCATCTTTCACAGAAAGGAAGCAAGGGACTTTCACTTTGACGATGAGAAGTGAAGGATTGTAAACATGAGAAATTAAATTGGCAAAGACTCTTTCTTTACTGAGTGGAATTTAGGGCTTTGTTGACATAGTAGCCTTCAGAACCTCATTTATTAAGGAAGGCAGGAGAGGAGATGGTGAAGTAGGAAGTACTGTTCAAAAATTGTGTGTTCCTTCTGCTGTACCTCTTAAGAATGTATGAGGAGTGACAGTCAAAACCACTGGAAAGTGGGGGAAAAAATGCTTTATTTCAATGACTAGCTTTATTTTCCTGGGCTATTACTCAAAAAAAAAAAAAATTACTATTTGGTCTACTTTTAAACACATAGTATTTTTTTTTTCTGGAGGTGTAAGAAATACTTAAAAAGAAAACATGAATCCTATACACAGTATAAAATATTCATTCCTCATAATGTCCCTTTAGTTTTAGTTCTAGAAACACATAGATTATAATTTCATGTCTTAACAGAAAGCAGTGTCCACTGGAGTGCTGCCCAGTTAATGAGTACATTTGAAAATCACACTGAATTTTCTGTAGTATTGCCAACTCAAGAGATTTAAAACCCTACCCAAGTGAAAATAAGTTCCCTAAATGCTTAAAAACCAACAGACCACTAGACATAATAAACTTCAGGAATATAGTCACAAAAACAAATAATTGATTCAAAAAACAGAAGTACTACATTATATGTAAAATTTAATATGAATTCTTCATGCCAATCTTTATATAATACACTAACAATATGTGAAATATGTGAGGAGTTCCAGAAATTTGGAAAGAAATCTACAAACGTGGGGTGCCTGGGAGGCTCAGTAGGTTAAGCCTCTGCCTTTAGCTCAGGTCATGACCCCAGGGTCCTGGGATCGAGCCCCACATCAGGCTCTCTGCTGAGCAGGGAACCTACTTCCCCCTTTCCCCTCTGCTTGCTTCTCTGCCTACTTGTGATCTCTCTCTCTGTCAAATAAAGAAATAAAATCTTTTTTTTAAAAAATCTACAAATGTGTCTTTTTTTAAAATTATGTCCTTATTTTATATGTCTCTTATTCCCACTTTCTTTTCAGTATACATGCAATCCCATTTTTTTGTGCATACACATATAATATTTAGGATCTCAGAAGACCCAAAGGGCACACACAAGAATAATTCAAAGAGGATTTTTAAAGGTGTGATCAGACAGTCACCATATTAGAGAGTAGTGTTCCTAAAAGTTAGTAATACCAGGATTTCATCAGACCCCTAGTCCTGAAGTGATGAAGCTAAAGATATTAGTCATTTAGCATGTTAGGACAAAACATGTTGTTATACTGTAAAAAGACACAACTGACTACCAGGAAAGGATCATCTGACAAGAGCTAAATAAACCTTTCTTCAAGAAGGATCCTGCTATACTAAAGCAGGCCTACAGGGATGGAGCTGGAGTAATCAGTGTTTTAAATCAACTCTCCTTTCTCTCCTGTCTTTGGCTAGACCCATCATGAATCCTAGGAATGTGGAATCCCTCATGTAGCCCATACATTTCAGCTCTCCTAGTGCAAGAAGTAGAAATGTGGAGAGTGGATCTTCAAGAGCAACTAGGAGATATCCAGTGAATGTACATATGTCTGTGTTATCAGTGTATTTCTGTATGGAATCTTCTAACTTTAAGAAAAACAAATTTAACTATGTATCAAGAGAAGAAGAATTCTGATTTAGTCATAAATTATGGGCTAACCACTGTGTTAAGCACTTTAAAAATGAACTAAATAATATTTTTCACATTTTACTTAAGGAAATAGGACAAAGTAAAGAAATGGCTTACTCAGAATCATAAAGCTAGTTAATTTCAATCCATCTCTAATTCTAAAGTACTTGGTTTTAAACACTATATGATAAAGCTCTGCTCCTTGCAACATCCCTGTTTTTCCATGTGCTCCAGCCAAATTTGATAATTATTTCCTGGACATTTTCCTGACATTTCCAATCTTTGTGTCTTTGAGGTAAATGGTAGAGGAGGCAAAGTTCTGCTATGGCTCTGAAATGGATTACAAATGACTTACAAGGGCTTGTTCTTATTTTCTTTCTTTATTTTCTTTTTTAATTAACATATAATGTATTATTTGTTTCAGGGGTACATGTCTGTGAATCATCAGTCTTACACAATTCAGCACTCACCATAACACATACCCTCTCCAATGTCTATCACCCAGCCACCCTATCCCTACCCACCCCCCAACAGCCCTCAGATTGTTTCCTGAGATTAAGAGTCTCTTATAGTTTTCTCCCTCCCAAATCCATCTTGTTTCATTTTTGCCTCCCTTCTCCCCACAAACCCCTGCCCTGCCTCTCAAATTCCTCATATCAGAGAGAGCATATGATAATTATCTTTCTCTGGTTGACTTATTTCGCTTAGCATAATACCCTCTAGTTCCATCCACGTCATTGCAAATGGCAAGATTTCGGGGTTTTGATGGCTGCATAGTATTCCATTGTATATATTTACCACATCTTCTTTCTCCATTCATCTGTTGATGGACATCTAGGTTCTTTCCATAGTTTGGCTATTGTGGACATTACTGCTATAAACATTCAGGTGCATGTGAACATTCCTATTTTCTTAATGTTTCCATCCCTTCAGTCAACAGCACTTATTGAGTAGATGCTGTAGGCCATACACTGAGGAAGGTGATGACAACAAATTAAATAAATATTTCAGGAACTGAATGACATTTGCAATGGGTAAAGCATAAGGCATAGGTAGTGAAAGGAGGTGAGTTTGAATAGGTAAAAATGGAAAGATCTTCATGAATTTTGAAAATCCTGGCATGATATTGAGATTTTATTTTATAGACAAGGGAAATTTTTATTATTATATTTTAGTTAGTAAGCTAATAATGTCATATTAGCATATGACCATATGCATTTAGAAATATTACCTCAACTGCAGTAAATTGAAAGGGGTGATATTTGCAATAGGAAGACCAACTTTGGAAATTCATAAAATAATCTAGGTATAAGATAACTGATGCATGAGCAATGCTGGCCAAAAGAGGTATGCATGATTGGAATATTGGCGTGATGTTGGGTGACAATAGAATATGAAGCTGTAACATTTAAAAAATCATTCATGTCTTTCTTTAGCTTTTTTTCAGGTGAAATTTGGTCAGTTGCTCTATAATTAGAATATTTTGTTTTTCTCTTTGTTTTATATAAAATACTGCTTCTGACTGCTTACTAATACAGAGCCACTGAGCTGTTTAGTGTTGAGGCTAAGAAAAATACTGAGTCTAATGTTGTATTTGATATTATTTGGTAACAGTATTCACACATAATCTTACAATACAAGAGGCCATGCAAACAGCACTGAAGGAAAATTCAATCCCTTTGTTTTCTGTGTTCCCAGAATACCTCATACATATATCTTAGTATAGTTCTAATACTGCACAATTACTCATTTTTTTCTGTTTTCCTCAGTAGAAAACTGAGTACTGTAGGATTTTATTTTACAAACTATTTACTAAGATGCAATAGTACATATTCTGTCGTAACCTGGACTTTGGAATCATACAACCATGGTCTGGTTATTTGTTCAGTGATTAGCTCCTCTCTGTCTCAGTTTAATTCTAAATGAAGATAATAGTATCTTCTACTGTGTTGTGGTTGAAGTAAAATAATGTATTAAGATCTAAGCAAACTATCTAATACCATATAATTAGCTAATTAGAATAATTGAGATTACCCTTTTTCAGCATTCCTACAGTGAATATTTTGACAAATAAATAATAATAGCTAAAATGTTAACACCAAATGCCACACACAAATCTAAGCAGTTTACATGAATTGACTCATTTAATCCTTCAGCAAACCTAGATATTACGACTGTTATGGCAGTTGTGCAGATGACTAAACTGAGACCAAAAGTGATTATATAATTTACCCAAGGTTTGCAAAGCCTGTTAATGGCAGAACCAGGATTAGAACCATGCTATTTGTTGCCTTTCCAGATGCAAAAATGAATAAATCTATTTCCTTTCTTCCCATAACTCCTAGAGAGAGAAAGAGAGAGAGAGAGAGAGAGAAAGAAAGAGAAAGAAAGGAAGAAAGAAAAGAAGGAAGGGGGAGGGAGGGAGGCAAGGGAGGGGAAGGAGGGAGGGAGAGAATGGGAGGGAGGGAGAGAAGAAGGAAGGAAAAGGAAAGGAAAGGAAAGAAAGAAACTATTAAAAAAACAAAGTAAAAATAAAATCATTAGTAGCATAAATGAGGTTAAGCATGAGCCTGTTTTTCTCAATGCGGCATTCTCTTACCAAGCTCTATGCCTGGTACAGCCTAAGCCTAATGAACTATTGAATGAATGAATGCCTGTTTACAATTCATACATACAGCTAATTCTCTTTTAATTGTTTTGAATGATCATTATCATAAACAAGAGCAGCAACAAGAAAATCAAACCATCTGTCAAAGGATGTGATTAAATGTCATGAACTGAGACCAGCATGAGGGTTGGGAAGAGAGTAAAAATGTAGTAATAGAAATTGCCACAAATACATATCTCCTCCTCCTGTGATAACGTGTTTTATTTCCAAATCTGCCACTTGGATCTAGTCGTAAAATATTCTTATTCCAAAATGTCCGGGCCAAGCACTCAGCATCACCAACCTTCTTTGGACAAACAAATGATGAAATATTTGTCAGAATTTTTATGCAGTGTGCCTTTTTAGCAATAGCAAGCAAATTAATTATTGCTTAACTTAAAACCTCAATTTTTCTTTACATATACTTGTATTTTTCCAATAGTGGCTATCAATTTGGAGATATTTCTATTTTTTTTTAGCCAAGAAAAGAGTCATGAGTTTTATCTATTCTCTCTTTTTATGAATTCCAGTTAAGATTATTAACAGAATATATGTCTGAGCACACATTCAAACTGTGTGAGCATCAGGCACTGTCAGGCTCTAGATTTCCAACTTGTTAGTAATCAGTATTCTGAGCAGGAACATTCTAAGCCTCTGCAAGAGATACAGACAGAAAATAATGCTTAGTTTATGCCACTTAGACATAAAAGAGATCACATCATGCACTCATTACATTGCTGTTTTCAGGATCCAGACAGCCTGTTTTTTCTGCAGTGTTTTTATTCAGAAAGGTTAAAACAATATTAATACTTTGTACTTTAGACTCCAGGCCTATATTTATCTTGAGTCTAGGCAAACAGCTCAATCTTTATTGTCAACAAATATTCATTGTCCAATTTCCTCAAACTAAAATTTGAGGAAACAGATTTTTTTTTCAGTTTACTTATTGACAATTTCCTTCCTTCATGAGTACAGTGGAAAAGATATTTTCCATTCACCCTTTGCCCTTACCATTTACCACACCAAGCATGTAAGAAGTAGAATTATAGTTTCTAATCAATCTCACCTGAACAGCTATTTCATCTAATTGATACTCTGCTGATGGAATTGTAAACACCAGTGATTTCTGACTTGAAATAAAATTGAACATCAAGGGACCGAGCATTTTCAAAATTTGGTAAATATGAGAACTTGGCCTAGTTTCAAAGCTGCTTTCATTTAGCTTACTATCAAATGAGCAAACAAATTAGTGTCAAGGATAAATGCAAGATATAAGGGATACAAGGGAGTGAACATATATATAGCTATTTGTTGTCATTGAAGTAAGGCACAGATTTCATGGTCAGTAGCAGCCCTCACAATATTGACAACTTTATAGGTCAAAGATGCTTAGAGATGTGGTCTTGCTGCCTTTTACACATTGGACTATGAAAGATACTATATCATTCCTCAAATTCAACTATTGCCATATAAAGCAATTTCCTATAGCATCAGAGGAACATTTCTGTATTGTTTCTTCCTGTACCGTTGGACTTGGAACACCTAGATGAGGCCAACACTGTGCCAGGGGTTTACAATGTGTCCATTTCATATACTATCTTCACCAAATATATGTAAGGGATTTTGTGATCAAGACACCTAGTCTGTCTTCCTTCAGAAAATTTTAAAAGGAAAGTGTGATTTCTCAATGAGGTATGGAGGAAGGTAAATGGGATACAAATAAGAAGACAGCTCTGCTTCTTGTTAACTATGTATTTTGGACAACGTAATTAGCCTGTCAGAGCATCACGTTTTTCTACAATGGGAATATCCAGAAAGCCTACTCTATATTTCTCCTTGGGTTTCGGGAAAGGATGTATATCATCACTCGCATAAGTGAAGCACCTTATAAATTCCAAAATGTTTTATTTATGCTTGGTTTGGTATTATTGCCTCAGTGAAAGTAAATAACTTAGTTCTAGACATAAGTATAATTTCTTCCTCTGTGAAATTAAAAGGGGAATTTAACAAGATTCTCAGATTTAGCAGACATTCTTAGTAGCCTTCACAATATCTACTCTTAACCCATCCTTAACTTTTTAAACATTAATAGACTTCATTTTTTAGAGTGATTTAAAGTTTACAGAAAACTTAAGCAGGAAGTATTAAAGTTCCCTTATACTCCTTCTTCTCCCTAAGTTTCTTCTTATTATTAACATTTTTGCTCTGAGGTGTTATATTTGGTGCAATTGATAAAACAGTATTAATATATCATTATTAACTAAAGTCCACAGTATACGTTAGAGTTCCCTATTTGTGTTGTAATTTTTTAAAATCATTAAATCATGCCAAATGCATGATTTAATGTATCCACAATTACAGTATTATACAGAATAGTTTCATTGTCCTAAAAGCCCATGTTCACCTAGTCATTCCTCCCTTGCCTAAATCCTTAACAACCAGTAATTTTTTTTTACTGTGTCTATAGTTTTGATCTTCCAAAAGTGTCATGTACTTGAAAGCATACCTTATGTAACCTCTTCAAACTGGCTTCTTTCACTTAAGAATTTGTATTTAAGGTGCCTCCATGTCATTTCATGGCTTGATGGTTCATTTATTTTAATCATTGAGTAATATTTGATTGTATAGCTATACCATTTCATTTATTCATTCACCTGTTCAAGACATCTGGGTTGCCTCTAAAATTGGACAATGATGAGTAAAGCTGCAATAAACATTCATGTTTGAGCTTTTATGTGAAGTGAGTTTTCAACTTAATCAAGTAAATACCTAGGAGTACAATTACTTGATAATTTAATAAGACTGTGTTTAACCTTATAAGGAACTTCCAAACTATCTTCTAAAGTGGCTGTATTATTTTAGATTCATACCAGCAATAAATGAAAATTCCTGTTGTTCCCCAACCTTGTCAGCATTTGGTGGTGTCAGTGTTTTAAAATTTTAGCCATTCTAATAGGTATTAATGGAATCTCATTGTACTCTAATTTGAACTTCTCTAAGAACATATGCTATTGACATATTTTCATATGCTTATTTACCAGCTATTTATCTTCTTTGGTGATTCCTTTGTTCAGATCTCCACTTTTTAATGATGTTGTTCTTTATCTTAATGTTGAATTTTAAGTTATCTGTATATTTGGATCACTTACTAGATATAGGATAAAGATATAAGGTAAAAATAGATATTTTTTCTTAGTCTGTGTCTTGACTCTGTTCTCTTAACAGTATCTTTCACAAAGAAGTTCTTCATTGTTCCTTTTTTTTTTTTTTTAATTTTAATGAAGTCCAGCATACCTTTATTTCCATAGGTCATGCCTTTGCATTGTATTTAAAAACTCATTGCCAGGGGTACCTGGGTGGCTCAGTTGTTAAGTACCTTCAGCCTTCAGCTGAAGTTTGTGATCCTAGGGTACTGGGATTGAGCTGCCTTCAGCTTAGTTTGTGATCCTAGGGTACTGGAATTGAGCCCACATGGGGCTCCCTACTGTGCCAGAAGCTTGCTTCTCCTTTGCCAATCCCCCTGTTTGTGCTCCCTCTTTCATTGTGTCTCTGTCTGTCAAACAGATAAATAAAATCTTAAAAAAAAATTAAAACTCATTGCCAAATCCAAAGTCACCTAGAATTTTTTCCTATACTGTCTTCTAGAAGTTTTATAATTTTTCATTTTACATTTGAGGCTATATTCCATTCTGTATTAACTCTCATGAAAGGTCTAATGTCAGTATCTAGATACATTTTTTCATATGAATGTTGAGTTTTCTTGGTACTCTTTGTTGAAAAGACTATCCTTTTTCTATTGAGCTGTCTTTGTTCTTTTGTCAAAGGTAAGTTAACTGTATTTACATGAAACTATTTTGAAACTCTCTATTTCAATTCATAGAATTATTTATCTCTTCTATCACTAATACCACAGTGGCATGATAACTATAATTATATTAAAAAGACTGGAAGACATTATAATAAGACTGGAAATCTAGGATGCTTGGGGGGCTCAGTTGGTTAAGCAGCTGCCTTCGGCTCAGGTCATGATCTCTGGGTCCTGGGATAAAGCCCTGCATCAGGCTTCTTGTTCAGCAGGGAGTCTGCTTATCTCTCTCTTTCAAATAAATAAATAAAAATCTTCAAAAAAAAAGTCTGGAAGTCTGGGCAGAGGAATTAAGATGGTTGATTACTAGGAGGCCCTTATGCTTGCCTTGTCCCTTGAACAGAGCTAGATAATTATCAAGTCATTCTAAACACCCAAGAAATTGATCTGAGGACTGAGAAAACAAACCGCACAATCAGAGGGAGAAAAGAGGCCATGTCATGGAAGGTTGGGAAAGAATCACAGATGCTGCAGAGGAGAGGGAACCCTGGTCACCAAGAGAGGAGGGAGAGAGATAAAGCAGCACACAGAGGATTACACAAGAAAAACACTTTCCCATAAATATTGACTGGGAAAATAAGAGGAGCTGATTATCACAAGTTTTTACAAGCAGCAGAACTTAAAATCTGAAGTTTTAGAAGTCCATGCTATCACCAGGGTCAAGCCTGGTGGGTGTAGCAGTGCTTCTGTGGGGAAGGAGGCTGAGGATCCCCTGGGTCATACTAAGAGAGACAGTTTCCCTTCTTAGAGTACATTTGGGAGAGGAAGCACTGCCTCTCAGGACAAAAGAGCCAGAGCATGTCCATGAATTGCCCCATTCATTAGCATATAAGCAGAGATGCCTGCTGAAGGCAGCTAATCTAGATGCCAGTTTCTTTGGTATACTTTATCATAAACTCTGAGACTCTCTCCCAGGATTAGTGTGGGTTCATGCCACACCAGGTGCCTAAAATTTGGAGTTTTGAAACCCAGCCCTGTGCCTGAGATAAAACCGGAACACTGTGCCACCACTGGGCAGGCAGACAGCACAGACACAGATAGGGTGAAGGTAGGGATCTGACAGAAGCCTGGGACACAAGAGGGGAAATTGTTCATTCTTCTCTAGAGCTTCCTATAGAATAGTGGGCACAAACTCTACTCTCAAGGGAAGAGAGTGGGCCAAGACCATTTTTCACCCCTCCCTTCAGCACAGACCAACTTCAACAAGCAGTACAGTGCCCACAGTGGAAGCCTAGAGCCACTTAGACCAACCACAGCCACTCTGTGCTCTGCACGTTCCTTTTTGAATAGGGCAAGCACAGTAGCAGGCCCTTCTTGCAGAAGATCAGCACAGCCACTTATCCATGCAGCAAGTTTACTGATCATAGACCTCCACAAAGCTTCAGCTCTAGTGGAAATAGGACCAGGCACAACTTTCCATACACACAAATGACAGAAACCTAGACAAAAAGCCAAGGTGGAGGAATTTACCCCAAAAGAAAGAACAAAAAGGGATCACAGCCAGGGAGCTAATCAAAGTAGAGATAAGTAATATGCCTGAACTAGGATTTTTATTTTTTTCTGAACCAAGATTTAAAACAACAATCATAAGGATACTAGCTGGGATTGAGAAAAGCATAGAAGAAACCTGGAAGACTTTAACCACAGAGATAAAAGACCTAAAAACTATGACCTTCCAACATAAAAAATGCTATAGCAAATGCATAGCCAAATGGATGTAATGACCACAAGGATGGAAGAAGCGGGACATGAATAAGTGATATAGAAGATAAAATTATGGAAAATAATGATGCTGAAAAAAAAAGAGGAAAAGAAAAATATTGGATCATGGATATAGACTTAAGGAACTCAGCAACCCATAAAGCATAATAACATTCATATAATAGGTGTCCCAGAAGAAGAACCAGGAACTAGGGGATAGGTTTATTTGAACAAACCATGGCTGAGAACTTTCCTAACCTGGGGAAGGAAATAAGCATTCAGGTCCAAGAGGCACAGAAAAACTCCCTGAAAAATCAACAGACCAATATCCCTGATAAACATGGATGCAAAAATTCTCAAAAAGATACTGACAAATTGAATCCAACAGTAAATTAAAAGAATTATTCACCACAATCAAGTAAGATTTATTCCTGGACTACAGGGATAGGGGTGGTTCAGTATTCACAAATCAATCAACATGATATACCACATTAATAAAAGAAAGGATAAAAAAATATGATCCTATAAATAGATGGAAAAAAGTATTTGACAAAATACAGCATCCATTCTTGGTAAAAGCGCTCAACAAAGTAGGAATAGAGGAAACATACCTCAACATCATTAAGAACATATATGAAAGACCCACAGCTAATATCATCCTCAATAGGGAAAACCTGAGACCTTTTCTTCAATAGTCAGGAACAAGACAGGGATGTCCACTGTCGCCATTATTTAAAATTGTACTGGAAGTCCTAGCCTCAGCAATCAGACAACAAAAAGAAATAAAAGGCATCTGAATCAGCAACAAAGAAGTAAAACTTTCACTATTCACAGATGACATGATACTCTAGAAAATCCAAAAGATTTCACCAAAAACTTCCTAGAACTGGTACATAAATTCAGCAAAGTCACAAGATACCAAATCAACATTCAGAAATCTGTTGCATTACTATATACCAATAATGAAGCAACAGAAATAAATCAAGGACTTGATCCCATTTACAATAGCACCAAAATCTATAAAAGACCTAGGAATAAACCTAACCAAAGAGGTAAAAGATCTATGCTCTGAAAACTATAGAACACTTACAAAAGAAATTGAAGAAGACGCAAAGAAATGGAAAAACATCCCATGCTCATAGATTGGAAGAAAAATATTGTTAATATGTCTATACTACCCAAAGAAATCTACATTTTTAATGCAGTCCCTATCAAAATACCATCAGCATTTTCCACAGAACTAGAACAAACAAACCTAAATTTTTTTTTCAAACCTAAATCTTTTATGGAACCAAAAAAGACCTCAAATAGCCAGATCAATCTTGAAAAAGAAAAACAAAGCTGGAAGCATTATAATTTCAAGCTTTAAGCTATATTACAAAGCTATATTCATTAAGACAGTATGGTACTGGCACAAAAACAGACACATAGATGAATGGAACAGAATTAAAAACCCAGAAGCAGGGGTGCCTGGGTGGCTCAGAGGGTTAGGCCTCTGCCTTTCGGTTGTGATCTCGGGGTCCTGTTGAACATCAGGCTCTCTGCTCGGTGGGAAGCCTGCTTCCCCCTCTCTCTCTGACTGCCTGCTTGTGATCTCTCTCTCTCTGTCAAATAAATAAATAAAATCTTAAGAAAGAAAGAAAGGAAGAGAGAGAGAAAGAAAGAAAACCCAGAAACAAACACGTAATATGATCAGCTAATCTTTGACAAAACAGAAAAGAGTATCTAATGGGAAAAAGGCAGTCTCTTCAACAAATGGTGTTGGGTATTTGGGACAGCAACATCCAGAAGAATGAAACTGGACCACCTTCTCACACCATACACAAAAATAAATTCAAAATGGATTGAAGACCTAAAAGTAAGACAGAAAGCCATCAAAATCCTAGAGGAGAACACAGGCAGGAACCATTTGATGTGGACCATAGCAAACTCTTACTAGACATGTCTCTGGAGGCAATGGAAACAAAAGCAAAAATGAACTATTGGGACTTCGTCAAAATAAAAACTTTGGCACAACAAAGGAAACAATCAACAAAACTCAAAGGCAGCCTACAGAATGGGAGATGTTTGCATCTGACACATATCTAATAATGGGTTAGTGTCGAAAATGTATAAAGAACTTATCAAACTCAGCATTCTAAAGACAAATAATGCAGTTAAGAAATGAACAGAAAACATGAATAGACTTTTTCCAAAGAAGACATAAAAATGGACAACAGACACATGAAAAAATGCACCACATCATTTGGCATCAGAGAAATAGAAATCGATAGTCAAATAATAGAGCCCAAATGTCCATTGACTGATGTATGGATAAGGAAGATGTGTGTGTGTGTGTGTGTGTGTGTGTGTGTGTGATGGAATATTTTTCAGCCATCAAAAAGAATGAAATCTTGCCATTTACAGTGATGTGGATGGCACTAGGATGTATTACATGCTAAGTGAAATAAGTCAGAGAAAGGCAAATACCATATGATTTTACTCATAGGTGGAATTTAAGACAAAGCAGATGAACATAAGGGAAGGGAAAAAAAGAGAGGGAAGCAAACCATAAGAGACTCTTAACTGTAGAGAACAAACAGGACTGCTGAGGGGATGAGCACTGAGTGTTTTAAGTGATGAATCACTGAGTTCTACTCCTGAAAATAATATTACATTGTATCTTATCTAATTAAAATTTAAATAAAAAGTTGACAATGGGGAGGTTATGTGCTGTGGTGAGTACTAGTGTTGTGTGAGACTGATGAATCACAGACCTGTGCCCTTGAAACAAATAATATATTATATGTTAATTTTTAAAATTTTTAAAGTAAAAATAAATAAATAAATAAATATTTGGGAAAAAACTGGAAGTCTCTTAGTGTCTGTTCTCCAACTATGCTTTTTCTTTAATATTTTACTGCCTATTTGTGGTATTTTGCCTTTTAATATAAGCTTTAAAATCAGTTTATCATTATCCAAAAAGTACCTTTTGGAGATTTTTTTTTAAAGTTTTTATTTATTTATTTGACAGAGAGAGAGAGATCACAAGTAGGCAGAGAGAGAAGGAGAAGCAGGCTCCCCACTGAGCAGAGAGCCGGAAGCGGTGCTTGATCCCAGGACCCTGAGATCATGACCTGAGCTGAAGGCAGAGGCTTAACCCACAGAGCCACACAGGCGCCCCTCTTTTGGAGATTTTTGTTTGATTTATATATATTGAGGCTTCTTGGAACATGTGTTATTTAGCATTGTGCTGTTTCATCTCCATGTATTTTGGAATTTTCCAGCCTTCCAACCTTTTTGTTATTGATTTATAATAAGACAATCTCATTCCAGTGTGGTCTGAGAACATACTTTGTATGATGTCTCTTTCAGATTTAAGTGTGTTTTGTATCTCAGAATATGGGATACTTTGGTGAATTTTTCATATGAACTAAGAAGAATATATTTTCTGCTGGTGTTGGATGAAGTATTCTATAAATGTCAATTAGATCAAGTTGATTGCTATTGTTGATTGTTGATTGCTATTGAGGTCAACTATATCCTCACTGATTTTAGGCTAACTGGCTATTTCAATTACTGATAGAAGGGTGTTGATGTCTCCAGCTATAATGGTGTATTTGCCTTTTCCTCACAATTCTATCAACTGTTTTTCAAGTAACTTTTAGAACCAGCTTTACTTTAAGAATACACTTTAAAGATGGTTTTGTCTTCTTGGATAATTATCCACATTGTCATTACATAATGTCCTTCTTTATTCCTGATAAGATTCTGATAATCTGTATCTTCTTTTGATATCATTTTCCTTTGATCCAAATAACTTTTTCTAGCAGTTAGCATTTCTTAAAGTGTAGATTTGATTTCAATAAATTAGCATAGTTCCCCTTTATCTAAGTGTCTATTTTAGCTTTATTCTTAAAGAATAATTTTGCTCGTCTTGTAGTTCTTGGTTGGTAGTTTTTGTTTGCTTATTTTCCTTTCATCACTTTAAAGATATTTTTTCCACTGTCTTATTATTTCCATAGTTTCTGATGAGAAGTAAGCTTTAAATTGTTTTATTGTTCCTCTGTAATATAGCATGTTTCTCTAGTTTCACCATTTATTCTCTTGCTTATAAAGGTTAGCCCATTCTGTGCCTAAGTTTAGTGGTTATTGTATTCATTAAGCTTAAGTTTCATTAAGATTTTTTATTCTGTTAGTCTATTTGTTTCATCCCATTTAAATTGGATTTGGGGTTATTATTTCTTCACTGGCTTTCTTCTGTCCTATTTTCTTCTAGGATTCCAATTTTAAGCATTCAGTATGTTTATATAAAATATAGATCTGTACTTTTAAATTTTTTTTCTATTTTTCAACTTGGTTAATTTTTATAGATCTATGCTTAAGCCCTTGTTATCTCTCTATCCCGTTGTTTATTGCATCCAGAGATTTTTTCATATATTACATTTTTTAGTTATGGAATTTCCATTTTACTCTTTTTTTAATCATATTTCTATGTTCTACTGAAGTTTTCTATTTTCACATTCCTTAAGATCATATTTTATCTAATCTAAATAATTGAGAAATATTATAAATTAATAGCAGCTATAGATCTTTGTCTCTTAATTCACATATATGGAGTATCTATGGTTATTCTGAATTGATTTTTTTTTTTGCTTGAGAATGAATTTCATATTGCTGGATGTTTGAATGTCAGGTAATTTTTATTATAATGTGGATATTACATGAATATTAACTTGTGAGACTCTGGATTCTGTGTTTTTTTTATTATTTATGTATTATTTTTATAGAAGGAAATTGCTTCAGGTGAATATAGACTGAAAACACTTTCTTGGTTGGCAGCTCCAGTCTCAGTAGAGAACTCTTGTCTTTAAGTGAGCTGCTTTAAGATTGAACAAGGGTCAGCCAAATATATGAACCAAAAGAATCTGAAGATTTTCTCTAATGTTCTTTCCTTTGAAAGATTCCACCATCTTCTGTATCTACAGCTTTGTTTTCTTTCCCTAGGTCAGAAAGACTGCAGTTTTGCCATTGCCATTACATGCATGATGACTGCTTCTGTTATCAACTCAGAAGCCAGCAAAAATTGGAAATTAACTAGCTAAATCCCCTCCTTTCAAAGTAGACTCACTACCAGAGTCTGCCTGCTTCACTTTGCCCTTCAATACCTTTCCAAGATCTCTTCTGTACAGTTATTTTGTTATTTCAGTAGAAATGTTGGTTTGGTAGTATTACTTACTCATCTGTTACCAGGAACATTTCTAGTAGACTTAAAACATAGACACACTCAGACACACACAGAGTCAGTTCCATTGTAATGTTTATTTTGATAACACCAATTTCTTCTAGTGCAATTGATGTATTAGGAAATAATTTGAACATAATGTGAGTCTTGTGTTTTCTTATGCACCATTTCATCAGAATCAACAGGACATGAATGCAGAAAAACACACCTATCTGCACTGAGCTGATACAGATACACAATAGGCACAGGCAAACAGACTTCAAAACTCTACTAGGTACCTCATTTTGCTACATGTGTGATGAGACACTTATTCACATCTTGGGCTACACTTTATCCATCTCATTTCAGATACTCTTTTTCCCACTACTTCATAGTTACTGAAAGCCGCAATATTTCTAACACCTATTTCTTCACCAAACTTTAGCTTTTTTCAAGGTAAAGTGCCACATTTATTGTGATCTTTATGTACCATTTAACTACTTAAAATATGTACAGTAGTGCTGTTATCATTATTAAATCCTTCTATGTGATTTTTATTGAATTTTATATATCATGATAGTATTTAGGAACACATATGTGGCATAGACTGTAAAAGACTGAATGTTAGAGGCGCCTGGGTGGCTCAGTGGGTTAAAGCCCCTGCCTTCGGCTCAGGTCATGATCCCAGGGTCCTGGGATCAAGCCCCGCATCGGGCTCTCTGCTCAGCAGGAAGCCTGCTTCCCTTCCTCTCTCTGCCTGCCTCTCTGCCTACTTGTGATCTCTGTCAAATAAAATCTTTAAAAAAAAAAAAAAAAGACCGAATGTTAGGGGTGGTATAAATGTAGGGATATCTATTTTACACATGATTTGGAAGTTAAAAATAATGTTTTACATTTTTATTAGGCTGCATTGGCTCAAATGCTTCAAACTATATGGTTACAGATAATTTAATCCAGAAGCTTTGTGTATATATCAGTTTTTTTCTTTGAATAGCTAATAATACTGTGTAGAGATAAAAAAATTAATGCATTAAAGTCTCCCTGAGTAAGTGTCAATATGAAGATGACATTACTGGACATGATTTTGAACTTGAAGATTTTACCTCCTGGCTGAAAAAAATTTGTGTGTATATGTCTAAATCCTTTTGTTTGTTCCCTTCATAAACTAATAAAGGATTAATATGAGATGAAATTTTAAAGTTGGCAAATTTTCTCCAGTATCCTGTGCTTTAGGGTCTTAGCATTGAATTCACCTGTAAACCATGCAAAATCTGCCTCCTTGGAAACTGCTTATAGTATAAATCATTATGACTCAATTACCTTTCTGTAGACCAGTGAGACAAATATGAGTTTCTCAGGCCAGTTTTCCCTCAGTTTTGGCCTCCTCAGGTTATTACTAAGTTGTAATACATCTACTCTTCCCTCTTCCTTGTCACTTAATTCTCTCTCTCTCTCACACTGCTGAGATGTGTAGAAAAAAATGTAAGATACTTGTTATCAAAATTCACTCAATTTACATATCATTTTGCAGAGTTTTATACATAATTATTCTAATATTGGAAATTCCTTAGAGAAGTTATTTTTTCATTGATAGCATTAATAGAAAAATTTGAATCACACATTTAAACACTTAAACCATGCCATTTTTGAGTCTTACCTCAAGATAGTGAAGTACTAACTCAGGTATTATGATCTATAAGGAAATGGAGATTCAGAGAAACCTAATGGCTTCAGGAAGGTCATTAAGATAGTAAATATCACAGCTAGGATTTTAAAAGTACTATCTTTCACATATATCAATTAAGTTGTTTCTGAGAGATCTAAATAATAAAACTGTCCATAATATTCTCTTCTGACAGCATTTCACAATCAAAAGATTATTGAATTTTGAAAAGTCATTTTCATTATAAAAAATACAGGGAAAAAAGATGAGAGAAGGAAATAGACAAATCATATTATACCATCTAGAAAAATAAGTTTTTGGAGATAGTAAAATCATTCTTTGTAACTTCAGAAACTATTATTTATTCAGATTTGAGCTCTGTCCTTAGCTAATCACATAGCAAGCACAATTTTTAAGTGCCAGAAATTTTGCACAATAAGCAGATGCCCAGATTAGATTGGACATGCAAAAATAATTCTAACATGCTGGGGTGCCTGGGTGGCTCAGTGGGTTAAAACCTCTGCCTTCAGCTCAGGTCATGATCCCAGGGTCCTGGGATCGAGGCCCTGAGTAGACCCCCTGCATGGGGCTCTCTGCTCAGTGGGGAGCCTCCTTCCTCCACTCTCTCTGCCTGCCTCTCCACCTACTTGTGATCTCTGTCTGTCAAATAAAAAAAAAAAAATTCTAACATGCTAGAGAAAGTATGAAGTGACTTGTCCAAGACTTTTTTGCAGGTAATAAATTTGTGTTAAATACAGTGAGTAGCCAGAGGAGACTTGATCCTTTGAGAAAAATTGTATCTCATTCTGATATCCTAAGCTAATACCCCACATGATTGTGTGTAAGGACAGGGGAGGCATTTAAACCTACAAACACATACTTACTCACATCACACATATGTATATGTAATATTAAAGGTTCAAAGTGTAATTCCCAGAAAAGAAGGGACCAGTATCTTTGTAAGCAATAAAAGACAATATCCTTGGATCAGACTTTGGGACCTTTCACAGTGGGCTGCTGTGGCCTTGATGCAGGTGTTAGAAGGAATGTATAAAGAGGCCAGAAGTACCTACATGAATATCGGGCAATGGATATTTTTTAAATACTCTATGCAAATGACATGAAAAGTACCTTATGATATTAAATATTCCCATTTGAATTTCCCCACTATAAATGTTTCCTTATGTTGAAAACATCCAAGAGAGAAAAACCTTAATAAAAGTTCTACTTTTATTAAAAACTTCTACTACTCACATAATGATGTTACTAACCCTTCTACAACTAATACTATCAAAAAAAAGAATTCTAAGTTTTAGATAAAAACTTTAATTCAAAAACTTCATTTTCAGTGTGCCTACATATACAACACTTAATTTAGAGTTGTAATCATAAAGTTTTTGTTTTTAATTCTCTGACTCTTATATTTTTTTCCTAAAACATTAAAAAAATTGTTTTGACACAACGTTTATGATTTTGATTCTTAATATCCACAGTGTAGTGTATTTCATTCATTAACATTAGAATTTTCCAAGTTGTGGTTCTTACATTAAATTCAAAATGAATATCTACAAGTAATTTTTGCCTTAGGTTTAATTATTTTCTTATGTTAAATTCTTAGGTAAGATATAGTTGAGTCAGTAGGTATAAATATTTGTATACCTTGTAACATTTCCATATGGCTTTCCAAAAATGTTATTCAGAATTAAAGTGTCACCAGTAGTTTATAATCATTGTTTATTAAAAAATCTCCCAACATTTGCTGATAAATTTTCTAGTTTTGAAAAATGTATTCATAACATCATTTTATGTGGCTTTTAATTTTTTTAAAAAAGCTGTACTGGAAAAATTTTTTAAGTGAGTTCATCATTATTATTAAGTGATTGGCTGTGTTGTGAAATTATTACTTTCTTAATTCACACTACATCACACAATTACATTACAGAAAGAAGTAACCCAGAGTACAAAACCATGAACAAAGATAAACAAATTTGGCATTTTTACCTGGTATCAATAAAAAACAATACAAGATGCTCTGAGGATGTTTTTGGTATTAATTCCTTGTATCTTCATGAATCCCAGCTGTCAGGCACACTTACACTGGCTCTGGTAAAAGGGTGTCTTCTTCCCATACATGGCAGAAAGAAAACTCAATATTGAAAGTGAAAAATGTATGCTCAAGAAAGACTCAAGGAAGATCTATAATTACACCTTATGGGAAATAGTAAATGATCTATCTACAAAAAAAAAAAGTATGGGGGCACCGGGGTGGCACAGTCATTTAAGCCTCTGACTCTGGGTTTTGGTTCAGGTCATGATCTTCAGGGACATGAGATCAAGACTCACATTAAGCTCCTTGTTCTGCTCGGAAGTCTGAGATTCTGTCTCCTTCCCCCTCTGTCCCGCCTGCTCCTGTTCTCTCTCTCTCTCTCTTTCTCAAATAAATGAATAAATATTTTTTTAAAAGGTATCAATAATGCATAAAACATACTAAAGTAATAAAGAAAGATCAACAAACATGACAGGATCCTACTGTCTTTCCTGACACCAGTGAAGATTTCTTGGTGCGATTTTATTAATAGATGTAAAATAAGTTTTCATTATTTTTCACATTGACTCGTGATCACGTGATATTTAAAGTAGTGTGTGTGGAATATCCATATCCTGAAGAATCCAATTAAGGTGGGCAGTTCTCTCAATTGATTGTGGCAGCTGAATATGATGAGTTCATTCTCTCTCTCGTCAGAAACCTTTGTTCCTTCCTCAACTCATTGTGGTTGAAAACAAGCTAGACTCTATTGACTTACTTTTCAATGGCAAGGTTTTCTTCATCAAGTTGAGCATAAATACAATTGAAATAAATGTCTGCAATGGATAGAATACTATAAATTTAGTTCCTTTTTACTTTTGCTCTTTGTGGTTGCTTTAGTTTTAAAGTTTTGTATGACTATAGAGAGTGATGTGAGGTCTGAGTCTATGTATTAAGAATAGGAAATGGTTTTCACTTAAAATAAGAGAAAATATGAGGCAATATGTAGGCAAAAGTTGCTCAAAGTTCCACAGGCATTATGAAAATAAATCCTAGATAACAAACAAAAAAATGAAAATTAAAATAAATTACTTCATTTTAGACTGTATTGTTCTAAACAGTACCACATAATATATTATCTCATATAATAAAACCATGTAAAGTACTCAAGGGCACAATTTGGGTCTCTTTTTTAATTAAATAGGCATAGGTTCATAGATATATAGGTACCTAACAGGAGACAATTGGTTAATTCTAGAATTGGATTAGATATGTTTTTCTGACTTTTAAATTGATTGGTACTCCATACTATTTACATATCTACAATATTATAAAAATTTCAAAGTATTTTGTCATCCTTTTTGTAATATTGTTTGTGATAGTCTCTGCTATATATAATATGTATATTGTGCCCTTGTTTAGAAGTCCAGTGAATAGAACAAGTCTGCCTATAGGAAAGGCTTAAATTATATTGATTGAATAAAATAATTCCCCATTTTTCGGGAATTAGTGCTGTCCTTAAGAGGTGATTTCAAGATATGTTTCATCAGATATATTTGACTCTGTGGTATACTTTTTCTGTAAATAATACTCCTGAATCATTTAGTTTACTAGGGATCTTAAATACAAATGAACAAAATAAACTGTTTTCATGAATGAAATTTTAAGAATTTTTTTAAAAAAATAAGACAGGATAGGAAATGAAGATGAAGAAAATAGCAAGCTTTATCTACATCACAAATGGATTTTTTTGGTAACTCTGCAACTACTGTATAAATGAAATATTTTTTAACTGAAAATTTAAGAAAAATTCTCAGAAAGAACTCACTGGAATTTTTAAAATTATGAATAATTCCAAAAATAGAACTATCTAAATATTTATAACTGACTCTACTTATAGACTTTAAGTTATGTGATATAATGCATTTCATTTTTGTTTAAACCACTTTGTCATGATCATCTTTTACCTACAGTCTCCAACATGCAGATACCGATCTCATATCCTTAACAATAGTATTGTTGCTTGATTGCTCTTTGACTCCTCTTGATATCTAAAACAGTCTTGGTAATAGTAGAAACCAAATAATCACTTAAAAAAAAAAAACCGATGCATGAGATGATAGATAAATTTTAATGAGTAAAACAATTAAGTTTATTGATAGAGAAAGCTAATTAAAAATATAGAGTGTTGAAAATAAATCTGCATGAAGAGGTAGTCTGACATGAGTATTGCAAAGGTGAGAGGGGTTTCCGAACAAGAGAAACAGCACAAACCATGCACTTGGGTTAATGTGAATTAAACTATTTGTTGGAGAAATTATGGAAAGTACATTGGCAGAAAAGGGGAAAATGATAAGGAATGAAAAATAAGTGTGGAAATAGTGTGCAATTTTTAATCTTTTGTTGTATACTGTGAAGAGAACCAAAACAAAAACAAAAACTAAAGACAAGGGCGCCTGGGTGGCTCAGTGGGTTAAGCCACTGCCTTCAGCTCAGGTCATGATCCCAGGGTCCTGGGATCGAGTGCCACATCGGGCTCTCTGCTCAGCAGGGAGCCTGCTTCCCCTCTCTCTCTGCCTGCCTCTCTGCCTACTTGTGATCTCTCTCTCTCTGTCAAATAAATAAATAAAATCTTTAAAAAAAAAAAGAAAGAAACTAAGGATAAGCTAATCATTAAATATTAGAGAAATAGCTACATTACAATAGTAGGTAAAATAGCTTATTAACTTGATAATTAAGTGAAAAAATGAGTACAAATTGTATATTTGCTATGATTACAAGGACAACTGATGTAAAATAATATATGCAAGAGAATTCCTGGTCACATAATGGAAATCTATATTGTCTCAGATTAACCCTTCTGACAGATAAACTATACACTCTGGACAAAATATAAAAAGCAATATTTGAAAACATGGAAAGCAATAAAAACATTCAGAATCTGGAGGGATTTCAACCTGTGACAGACGAGAACTTCATTCAGTGACATCCAGTTTGATAGAAATTTTCCCCATCGTCATTTTCCGTTGTAAATGGCATTGGGAGGCTGGAATCAATTAGGAAGTCTCAGTTTTATTATGATGATGTATCAGAGGATAAAGCTGAGGGGTTTACAAAGCAGTAGGAAATGAACATGAAGGAGAGGAGGGAACCATAGTGCAGTGTGTTTCAATATCTGCATACAGGTTCCCCTGGAATTATTGGCTGTTACTTATAGATCTCTAATTACATTGCTTTACTTAAACAGTTGTTTGTTGGATACAAAATTCAATATTCATTTCTGGTTACTTTTGTTGTTTTTATTTTTATAAGACATATGGCAATATTCAAAATACCTTCTCCTTTATAATATGAGATTTTGGCATTTCTAAGTATTTTTTGATTCTATCAAATATGTTGTCCTGATAAACTACTGCTTTTTAGTGTCTGAGGATCCAGGTCCCTTGATAGAACATCTGGGCAGCTAATTTTATTTTATGTTAATAGGTGTAATAGTTTTGTTATTGTAATCTTTATCTTTACCTTTTTATACTTTTAAAACATTCAAAGGCATGTGTTTGGATTAGCTTAGGAAATATTTTTCAATGAAAAATGTCTGGTATCATTTTATGGGTAATGATGGGTCCTCCTGAATGATGAAGAATGAGATACTAATGTCAAATAAAGACTCAAGGAGTTCATCTCTCCTTCTTCCTTGTCTTATTCATTAACGACATTGGTTCATGACCACAGTTTAAAAACCTCCAAATTTTCAGAGTTTGCCATCTGTGGACTCATGCTCTAAGTCTTGGGAACATTAATTTTTGGGAGGGGACTTTTTTTCTTCCAAGAGACTGTACAAGTAAATAAGAAATAAGATAATGCCTCAATTATGGGGTCATGATGAACTTTAAATGAGATACATACATAAACCACAACTAGGGTCAGCTATGCATTCAGTACTCAATAACTTTTGATCTACTGCCCAGTACTAAACAAAAATTTATCCCACAGTAAGGGGGATAAATAAGGTGACCCCCCCACTCTAAATTCATCCAAACAATTAAAAAATAATCACCAGTACACTCACTACTAAAAATATTTACCTCTTCAGGCTAAACATTTCAAGCTTCCTAAAACATTTCCTCTTTTGCTGAAGACTACTTTCTCCCCATATTCCACATATGTGATTTCTGTGAAGAGAGTTCAAAAAGCATTAATTCTGGGCCTCTTTTGACCCTTTTCTCATTCTGTCCTTGGGAACAAAGACTGACTAATGAGACTAGGAGATAGGATATTTCATATAATGTTAGCCATTAGGATTTTTGTCATTTTGGGGAGATAATTGTCCATTGGTCTCTCACATTTCTGTATTTCTTGTGACAGCTTTTTATTCCAGACTGTTTTTTCAAGGAGTTTTTTTGTTTGTTTTTTGCTTTTAGCAAATAGCCTGAGAAAATAGAGAGTGTCTCCATCCAGGATAGAGGTATATTTGTTCACTATTCAGGATAATAAAGATGATATACCCTCCACAACAAAGGTCTGAAAGGTTTGTTAGAAACTCCTTTTAAAAAAACAGAACTTTGGGGCGCTTGGGTGGCTCAGTGGGTTAAGCCACTGCCTTCAGCTCAGGTCATGATCCCAGGGTCCTGGGATCGAGTCCCACATCGGGCTCTCTGCTCAGCAGGGAGCCTGCTTCCCTCTCTCTCTCTGCCTGCCTCTCTGCCTACTTGTGATCTCTGTCAAATAAATAAATAAAATCTAAAACAAACAAACAAACAAAAAAAACCAGAACTTTACTAAACTTAGCTATTACTCAAACCCACTGTGTGCCTGGTAGTCACCTGGGCAGCTCCACATCACCCCCCTCAGGCTGATGCAAACATGAAGCTCATCCAGCCTGCTGTAGTGTAATAAAGTCCTTTGTCTCTAAACCACAAGTCTTGTATCTTCTATCAGTATCTAGATTTACTTATCGCCTCTAGAAGTAGGGTAAAATCACAGACTCCTTATAGTTCTCAACAATATATCTATATATACATATTTTTTTTCTTTTTTTTACAACCTCATTGTCAATTAGCACACAGTCTACATCAGAGGGCTCATGAGTATTTCTCCACGAGGTGGGAGTTGGTAACCCTGGACTAGTAAACGTGGCCCCATTCCTATAAGAAAACTTCTCCCACTCTCCCTTGCAAGGTATAGCAATAGTACAACATGCAAGGAACAGAAAAACATGAGACAGAAATAGGAAGATAAGAGGGAGAGTCAGACCATATAGTTTTTAGCTGCTAAAGGACTGTTGTTGGCTCTAAGTACTACTTAGGCTCAAAGATTGCTTTGATTTGGACAATATCTGCTTTCACCTCAAAAACATTGGATCAGAGTGAAATAATGTAAGCCAAGTTTCTTCCTGTAGATAGATTGTGGCTCAAACACAAATTTGCTGACACTTATCAAAAAAAATAGAGTGTTCTGCATTTTTAGACTTTGCTTTAGAGACACTGTAGCTCTTACCATTTATAGGAACGTGAATTAAAGATACATGGGTATAAAAGGAGGGAAGTAAACCATAATCTAAGGTGCCAGAGTAAGCAGAAGAAGGGATAAATATGGCAGATATTTACTAACTGAAATAAGAAGTAGGTCAACATTTAGATATAAAAAGTGAGGGAAAGAGAAGTATAGAATTATGAAAAATAAATGTTCTCTGTCTTCCACATTTTATAGACAAAAATATTTCACATAATGTTAGAATTGCAAAGGAATTTTGAAAACATCTAGTTCAGAATGCTCACTCTGCAAATGAGGAAACTGCCCACTATCACAGTTGATTGATTACTAAGTGATGGCCTTTGAACTTTAACCTAGATCATGACACTAACTCTTCACTAAACCTCAGCCTTCCATCTCCTTCTATGATTATGTTTATTATCATTTCTTAATTGTTCTAAAGTAAATGGATATGATTCATTTATGTTATTCTTTGATGGCAGTGAAAAGAGAGGTCAGAGAGGTAATAGAAAAGCAAGAATATATAACTTTCTAAAAACAATCTATATGATTTACTTGTCATTTGTACAAAAGCAACATAAATGTCATTAAGTGAAAATATGTTAATTTTGAAGTTTTACCTATTAATTTTAGTTAAAGAAACTGAAAACTCACATCATTTGGCAGACTGTTCTCAATAGTTCGATTTGGGTCATTTTCTATGGCTCGCTAAGAAAAGTAAATGAATTTATTTACAAGTGTTACTTTTTAATGTTTTATTCCATCCCCCTACCCTGAAAATGCAATAATAACAGCAGTATAATTCTTAAGTGAGAAAATCAGTGTTGTGTCTTGAATTCTTTTTAGTACCCTAAACTGTACATTTGTTATGTTTCTTTACTCCCTTTTTAGTGAGAATACCTGAGTCACTTTGTTCATCAGGCAATGATGGATGAGTAAGAGTTTGCTTCCTTATCCATTATTGAACACACATAAGTTTCCCTTTTTGGAAGCCACATTAGTGTAAAAATCAATATAGTACTTAAATTGGCTACCCCATCAGCATCATCAATTGAGTTCATGAAGGAACTACCTAACCAAATAGTAACCAAAACTAATCTGAATCCAATTATAGTCCATTGAATAAAGGTTTCTCATTTATCACTAGATTAAGATCCTGATTAGGCCCAGTCCATGATGCAATATTGAAATAAATGTATGCTTCCAAGTTCATTCACCCAGCCTATATGCAAGGCACTTAGAATGAAGAAAATTCAACACTTAGCGTATTAAGAGACAAATATCGCTCTTGACAGAATGGAATTATAGACTCTCAGGTTTAAAAGTGACTTGAGAAGTTGTTTAGTCTAAACACACAATGCTTGAGTCCCCTCTGAAAAATATCACCCAACTAGTCATGTTGATTCATGTGCATATATCCTCTGTTCTCACCTACATTACTGGGTAATAATCCTCATCATTTCTTTTTAATCTTTAGCACCTCCCTGGCCAGATTACATATATATCCCCCCTCCCAAATTTGGCAGAGATAGAAACTAATAAATTATGATTGTCAGTGTTTACTAATAAATCTAAGGTCAACTTTGCCTTTTTAATTGCTCCATTTTGTGTTTGCAGAAAGCATACAAGCACACATATAAGAAAGCAATTAAGAATCCCCCTCAAAATAAAAAAATTAAAAAAAAAAAAAAAAAGAATCCCCCTCAATTTCAAAACATTTTGATGTATAGAGGTAAGGACAAAAAGCTCCCATTTAGACCATTCAATTCTATCCTATAACTTTCTTAATTGGAATCTGAAGCATAAAAAAACAATCTTGACAATTTCATTTTCTTATTTGTGAAGTCACCTTCATGTCAATGTAATATTGTTTACTCCCTTGCACTAGTCATAGGTCTCTCAATCCCAAATATTGACAATGGATTGACCTAGGATTACATTTTCATCTTTTTCTAATTACTAATACATGACTGCTATTTTAAAGTGATCAGACAAAAAATTCAAATAGAAAACAAAACAAAAAAAACAGATGAGGAAAGTTTTAATCCTTCGGAGCACAGAAGGCTGTGGGCTCTGTTGAGATTCCTCTGGTGTTCTGAGGCATTGCCAGGGTTGATAAAGTGGTATGGCATAATGCAACATAACAAATCATTGCCCATTATGTCTCATCATTTCCTTATTGATTTTACCTATTTTTTTCCTGTTGCCTTTTTGTTCTGTGACTCAAAATTTTCATCTTTCCATTATCAATGAATTAATTAGATGTATCACAGCTGTCTATAGTTTATCCTCATCTTTTCTGTTCTCCTCACAGTTACTGCTCATATATATCATTCTTTAGTGACTTTCCCTGAAGGATATCTATGAGGTAAGTTTCAATTTCTTAGTGGAACTTTAGGAAAGACTCCAATTACCCCTTTTAGTCAATGTTTTTAAATCGTCTCAGGCAGATTGTACTTTTCACCAGTTCTCAAGTATATTGTAACCACATGTCTTCCATTTTCTTTCAAAATTCCAATTTTATTATGCAGTTCAATTTTCACTATAACCACACTTACATTTGCCAGATTATATTTTCTAATTATTAGTATGGCAGAGGTTTATCTCCTTGCAGTTGCTTTTATTTCTGCCTGTTGTGACCTATTCTTCATCTCACATTCTGAAATCATTCTTCCGCAAGATGGCACTTCTTTGTAACACTCCTGACACCAATATTCTTTCCCTCTTCAGAACTTCTGTAATTACTTGTGCTGAAAACATGAGTATATATCTCTTTCTCTCCAGAATGGAAATACCTTGAGAACAGAAATACATCCATCATAGTTTCTTCTCTATCCTGTAAAATAATACATGCTTATTTACCTATGAGCTCTTTATAATGCTAAATTAGTATTTTAGTAACATAGAATTTATTTATCACAGTGTTCAGTTCTTCTAACTAAAGTTAAAGAGTACTCCCAAATATAGAAATCGTTTTCTGATTTTCTGTGGTCTAAAATATTTATTAACTCTCTCAATACCCAGAGCAGAAAACATCTGTTAAGCAGTGTATTTACTGAATAGTTTCTGCTTTTAAATGGAGGTTTTGAATTTTTGGATTAATTATTTCAATACTATCCTGAGCTAATCAAGGGAATGCATGTGGGGTTTTGTTTTGTTTGTTTGTCTGCTTTTTTTGTTTTGTTTTGTTTTTGTAAAAAAAAATGATTTTAGTCTTACTACAGTAAAAAGGACAAGGACAGAAGTTAAGTGGCCTTGGAATTCTCTAAAAAGCTGTTGGGCTCGAAAGATGAAAGCAGCAGAATTCAAACATCTGACTTGCTTTTCTCAGGATCTAGATCTTGAGGGTTCAGTGAATGAACTCATTAGAGAAAAGTTCTTGTTCAGAAGGCCTTGCCATGGCTTCTGTCTCCATGTACATATTTGGGGCTATGTGACTGAGAAGAGGACATTTTGCCCCTTGTAGAACTAAAAAGCCTCTTGGGTAAGGGCCAGAAGAGACCCTTGCTGGGAATCACACCCATGGTAACCCAAAAGAAAGGGTGAATGCTTGTGATCAGAGTGGCCTCTCAATGCCAGAAGTTTGATAAGAGGCTGTAAAGGAGTGAAGAGCGGTCTAGTAGAACCTAACACTGCACCAGCATTTATGGCAGAGGAAATGTTATTTTAATATTCATTAGCAATTTTATTAATTATAAGTCTAATGAATTATGCAGTCCTTATTGATATAGTTGCATTTTTCTTGAGTTTGGCTGCAAACTTCAGCAAAGCTCCTGACCTTCAGTACATAAAAGATGATCAGTTTTGTCATGAATAATGAAAATGCTTGTCAGATGTGAATTGCAAGCAATATCTATTTATAACACAAAGAACTGATAGAATTTAGTAAGCTAAATGTTCCTTAAAAAGTAAATTTAAAAAAATGCTTTGCTTTGTTTTGTTTAAATTATATTACAGGAGCTTCCTTGGCATATAACAGTATTGAATCTGTTAAGAGAATAGATAGGGAAATTCAACAGAAGTTTCTCAGTACACATGCAATTATTAAAGCATTTACCATAAATACTTTGGCTTTGTGATGCTGTGTGCCTGTAACATTGTCTTGTAAATGAAGATCTTGTTATTTAACATATTTTTAAATTTTGACAAATAGATGCTTAGAAAAATGGAATTAACTTGGAATACAAAAAGAAAATAATTGAAGATACTAATTACATTCTCTGGTGTTTAACAGATTGCATTTCTACCAGAAATGTTTGCACTGTCTTCTTGAGAAACCACTAGTTTCTGATCCTCTGTGACCAAGTACTGGCCAAATGTATACTTGCAGGACTTATTCCTCTAAGAGCACATTAAATTAGTCTGAAATAGAGTAGACACTCAAAAAAATACATACAAAATTAGTGTATATTTTAAATCATCACATATTGTATTTCTCTTTTGAATGTGGCAAATATTTACATTAATCAACCACTCATAACCTCTTTTTTTAACATTCTACTTTCTTTAATCGAAAAGGAAATTTAAAATTTGATTAAATATTATTCAGGTTAAAGGAAGCAGAATAGATTCTATTTTAGAACAACTTTCTAGAACCAACATAATTTTAGCAAGATTGTGGACACTTGTGTTTAGCAATTCAGGATCCATCAGGAGAGTTTCAGTTAACTTACCATTCTCCTAAACACTGACTGCATCTTCAAAAGAAGAAGTGCAGTTTTAACATATACGAAGCTTCCCAGAAAAGATAACTATTAAATAATAAATCTGTTTCACTATTTTTGTTGCTGTCCTTCAGGACTTTTTAAAAAGTTATCCACAACTGTTGAAGATCAGATTATTGTTTGCAATGTTACCCGTGCATGAGTTACTTGCAATTAGAACTCCCAATTTAATAGCACACCAATACCAGTCTTCTTTTCCATTCGTTGGATTCTAAGTGAGTCTACTTATATGTAAGCATATGACTGCCTTGCTGTGTTTTCTAGAAATGGAATGCTGTATTTGTGTATTAAAATACACATTATTTTGTTATAACTTCACTTCCTTCTATTTCTCTTCTGCATTACAAGTTGAGGCATTGATTTTTTTTTTTTTTAGGAGGCCAAAAGCCATATTGTTTATGGATTTAACTTCAAATCCTAAAATTTTTGTGAAAAAAAGAAGTTGTGTCTGAAAAGGCTGAAAATCACTAGACTGGGAGATTTAAAGAAGATCATATTAGTTAGTTTTATTTTCTAAAATGTTGTACATTCCCCCAAGGATCTAATTTACCAAACACATTGAATCTGCCGTGAGAAGTTAAACATGATTCAGATTACGTAGATGCAATGAATATTGAATGGATAACAAATGAAGTATTACTGAAGGTTGCAGAAGGATGAATTTTGCCCATGGAAATAAGGATCAGTGGATATGAGACAGTTATTAAGTGCATCAAAGTTTTAAATCTCCAAGAAATCAAACTAATGACAAAGAAAATAAGTGTAAATTAAGGGGAAAAAGATGTAAGCAGTCATCAGAATGGTGACTTAAAATGCCAAACATACATATTTCTGAGTTCTTTTGTTTGTTTGTTTCTTTTTGTTTTGTTTTGCCTGAGCTCAGGAAAATTAGATTGGTGAGTCATTCTTTAGATCTATGACAGCAGGATAAACAAATTATCCTAGTGTGAAGAAGAATTAGAAATAACTTCTGCTCCATTATGTCATTCATATAAATTCACAACTGGTGTGAGTAATATGAGTGGTTTTGGTTTTTTTTTTTTTTTTCATTAAGAACTCCAGAAACAGAGCTTGCTCTCAGCTTCTAGTATGAAAGTGCATTTTCTTTCACATATGGTTTTTGTAGGATGGAAGAGAACAAGAAGTGCTGATGTTCTAGGGTATGACTTTGTTTTTGGCTAGGGGGGAAAAAGTGAAATAAAAATAATATGTCAGTGATGCAGAAAAGGTGCTAAGACTAAAGCAGTGACATGGATATTATGCTGACTTCCAAATGAAGGGAAGACCTCAGATTCCAGCTAAGGGTTGATTCTAGAAGAGAATGCTTCATGACTAATGGCCTTTCATTTCTCAAAGAGCAGGAGCATAAGCTATTAGTAGAACATAGAGCAGAAACCTCAGAAGGACTTCATGATTGAAATTCTTCCAATGTATCCAAGGACAGGAATGATAAGAATAGGTATTTCAAAGGGTAAAATTGTTGATAAGTTTGGAACTCAGACACTTTCTCTATTTGATTCCTCTATTGTTCTTTATTCTTTGGCATGAACCAAGTTTTTATATCTGTATAAGAATTCCAGAGTTGTCAAATCTTACATCTCAAGCAACTGAAAGGATTAAAATAAGGGATTAAGTTGCAAAATGCATGCATCAACACATGTATGCATAATACTTTGCTTTAAAATATTTGTAGTGAGAGGGGCACCTGGAAGGCTCAATTAGTTGGGGATCTGACTCTTGGTTTTGACTCAGGTCATGATCTCAGGGACCTGGGATTGTCCAACTCTATGCTCAAGTGAGGAGTCTTCTTGTCTCTCTCCCTCTGCTCCTTCCCCCATTCCTGCTCTCTCTCTCTCTCTCTCTCTGTCTCTCTATCTATCTCTTAAATAAATAAATAAATAAATAAATAAATTTTTTTAAAGATTTTATTTATTTATTTGACAGAGAGAGAGATTACAAGTAAGCAGAGAGGCAGGCAGAGGGAGAGAGGAGGAAGCAGGCTCCCTGCCAAGCAGAGAGCCCGATGCGGGGCTCGATCCCAGGACCCTGGGACCATGACCTGAGCCGAAGGCAGAGGCTTTAACCCACTGAGCCACCCAGGTGCCCCAATAAATAAAATTTTAAAAAAATATATTTACAGCGAGAAACATGTTCTTAGCCTAGTTCTTGTATAGAGTTATGTAAAAATACAATTAAGTGAATGGAAGAACAATGAAGAAGCCATAAAAATATAATAGGGAATTACATAATATACTTATTAAGTCATATTATCTGTATACTTACAATACTTAAAGATGCATACATATGAATAGCTGGTATATATCTCTCATATATCCAAACACACAACAATTAAGAATTTTTAAAAATTCACCAAAGTACTATATTTTTTTTTTTTACAGCTTTATAAACATATATTTTTATCCCCAGGGGTACAGGTCTGCGAATCGCCAGGTTTACACACTTCACAACACTCACCATAGCACATACCCTCCCCAATATCCATAACCCCACCCCCTCTCCCAACCCCCTCCCCCCATTAACACTCAGTTTGTTTTGTGAGATTAAGAGTCACTTATGGTTTGTCTCCCTCCCAATCCCATCTTGTTTCATTTATTCTTCTCCTACCCCCTCAACCCCCCATGTTGCATCTCCTCTCCCTCATATCAGGGAGATCATATGATAGTTGTCTTTCTCCGATTGACTTATTTCACTAAGCATGATACCCTCTAGTTCCATCCACGTCGTCGCAAATGGCAAGATTTCATTTCTTTTGATGGCTGCATAGTATTCCATTGTGTATATATACCACATCTTCTTTATCCATTCGTCTGTAGATGGACATCTAGGTTCTTTCCATAGTTTGGCTATTGTAGACATTGCTGCTATAAACATTCGGGTGCACGTGCCCCTTCGGATCACTACGTTTGTATCTTTAGGGTAAATACCCAGCAGTGCAATTGCTGGGTCATAGGGTAGTTCTATTTTCAACATTTTGAGGAACCTCCATGCTGTTTTCCAGAGTGGTTGCACCAGCTTGCATTCCCACCAACAGTGTAGGAGGGTTCCCCTTTCTCCGCATCCTCGCCAGCATCTGTCATTTCCTGACTTGTTAATTTTAGCCATTCTGACTGGTGTGAGATGATATCTCATGGTGGTTTTGATTTGTATTTCCCTGATGCCAAGTGATATGGAGCACTTTTTCATGTGTCTGTTGGCCATCTGGATGTCTTCTTTGCAGAAATGTCTGTTCATGTCCTCTGCCCATTTCTTGATTGGATTATTTGTTCTTTGGGTGTTGAGTTTGCTAAGTTCTTTATAGATTTTGGACACTAGCCCTTTATCTGATATGTCATTTGCAAATATCTTCTCCCATTCTGTCAGTTGTCTTTTGGTTTTGTTCACTGTTTCCTTTGCTGTGCAAAAGCTTTTGATCTTGATAAAATCCCAAAAGTTCATTTTTGCCCTTGCTTCCCTTGCCTTTGGTGATGTTCCTAGGAAGATGTTGCTGGGGCTGACATCGAAGAGGTTGCTGCCTGTGTTCTCCTCGAGGATTTTGATGGATTCCTTTCTCACATTGAGATCCTTCATCCATTTTGAGTCTATTTTCGTGTGTGGTGTAATTCACCAAAGTACTATATTTTAAAAATACTTAGTAATGGTTAAAATTTGTCAGATGTCTTAAGTCCCTTCTAGTTTTTTAAAACTCCCATGAAACCAATTTCAAAGCCTAGTAACTTTATTTTCATTTATTATAATCACAGGTTTGCCTCAGACCACATATGGAGTTAAAAACAAAACAAAACAAGCAAGCAAACAAAAAAACCTGCTTTCTGGGACGACTGGGTGGCTCAGTTGGTTAAGCGGCTGCCTTCGGCTCAGGTCATGATCCCAGTGTCCTGGGATCGAGTCCCACATCGGGCTCCTTGCTCAGCGGGGAGCCTGCTTCTCCCTCTGCCTCTACCTACCACTCTGTCTGCCTGTGCTCATGCTCGCTCCCTCTCTCTCTCTCTTTAAAAAAAACAAAAAACAAAAAACAAAAAACCTGCTTTCTTTTATGTGTATGTGTATGTATATGCACATAGCTTTTTATTTTAATTCCAGTATAGTTAACATACAGTGTTATATTCGTTTCAGGTGTACAATATAATGATTCAACAATTGTGTATCTTACTCAGTGCTCATCATGATAAGTGTACTATTAATCCCCATCATCTATTTCACCCATCCCCCAGCCCACTTCCCCTGTGGCAACCATGAGTTTGTTGTCTATACTTAAGAGTCTGTTTCTTAGTTTATTTGTGTGTATGTGTGTGTGTGTGTGTGTGTGTGTCTTTTTTTCCTTTGTTCATTTGTTTTGTTTCATAAATTTCACTTATGAGTGAAATCCTGTGGTATTTGTCTTTCTCTGACTGGCTTATTTTACTTAGCATTATACTCTCTAACTCCATCCACATCATTACAAATGGCAAGATTTCATTCCATTTTTATGGCAGAGTAATGTTATGTGTGTGTGTGTGTGTGTGTGTGTACATATATATATGATACATGAGAATGAATATATATATATATTCTTTATCCATTCATCTGTTGATGGACACTTGAGCTGCTTCCATAGTTTGGCTACTGTAAATGATGCTGCAGTAAACATAGGGGTGCATATATCCCTTTGAATTCATGTTTGTGTGTTTTGGGGTAAACACTCACTAGTGCAATTACTGTATCATAGGGTACTTCTATTTTTAACTTTTTGAGGAACCTCCATACTGACTTTCCACAATAGCTGCACCAGTTTGCATTCCTACCAGCAGTGTTTATATGGGGGTTCCCCTTTCTCCACCTTCTCACTAACATGTTGTTTCTTGTGTTTTTGATTTTAGTCATTCTGACAGGTATGAGATTTTGATTTGTATTTCTCTGATGGTGAGTGATGTTGAGCATATTTTCATGTGTCTGTTGACCATTTGGATGTCTTCTTTGGAGAAATGTCTGTTCATGTCTTCTGTCCATTACCATTGGAGCATCTGTGGTTTTTTGGTGTTGAGTTATATAAGTTCTTTATATATTTTGGATACTAACGCTTTATAAGGTACATTGTTTGTAAATATCTTCTCCCAAAACCTGCTTTCTTACATTATGTATAGATGGGGGAAAGAAAATGGTAAGAACATTTTTGTTGGCATCCCCTAACACAGCCCTTTACACTTAATATTAGCAGTTGACCCTACAATAAGATTAACCAGGTCTTTCTTTATGGCTCTCAGAATTTTCATTCCTTCATTTTTTATTCTATACCCTCAAGTCCATTAATTTTCTCTGAATTTTTACCTGTGTAAAGACGGGTCGGCCACATTAACACTGTTTATTTGTCTCTGCAATTTGGAATGTTATTGTTGCTCATGTCCAGAAATTACAATATATGGTCATAAATTTTAATCTGGTTTGAACTGAAATTTCTGAAAATTTTACCTAGGTCATCATGACATGTAATCCAGGACCAGAAGTGCTAACTATTGGGAAATCAAGTATTCATTAGATTACACATGACTTATGCTGACTTTTTCCTGAAAATTACAAAGTAGGAAACATCATAATCACAAAAAAGCTAGTTTCTATATACATTTCTAAGAATTTCATTGATATGGTTTTTATTCAAATGATAAACTCAGTTATTCTCAGCTAATAATCTTCTGGTATGATCTCCCAGTAAAATTACAAAACTTTATTGAGTCGAATTGAATTGAACTGAATTATTCATTCATCCTAAACATTTTCTGACTTTGACTTTTTGGACTACCATTTTCTTTTATTCATTTAAAGAGCCCTCCTTCTACCTTTCCACTCTTTCTTGGTTTAGAGAATAGCTTTTCTTTTCCCCTGAAAAGAAATAAGAGCATTAAGTGTATCCTAGTTGAGTTACTGAAGTTTAAAACTCTGCAAAATTGAGATACTGTTTGTTGCTCATTCTTTTCCTCATAAGACCAATTCTAGAAAAATAAAATGCCTAGTGAAGGTTCTGGATGTTTTCATGTTGCATGTGATTTTTTTCTTTTGTTCATTAGTTGATGTCTTAAGAATTTGGATGCTTCTATATGAGACATGACAAATACCATCCCTAAATCTGAGCCTCAATTTTTTTTTTCTTTTTCCCCTAACTCCTGGGACATTCTGATACATAAAGCTACAGTGGCATGATATTGAAATGCTAATCAGAGACTAGCACTTAGGCTAAAACAATAAAGGGAAATTAAACTTAAATAAATTAAAGAGCTAAAAAGGAAAAGAAAAAGAGCTGAAGTGTGACATTTCCTAGTTGGAATTTCCATGGATCCTCATCTTTGATTAGTAAACTGGACACTGACTTCTTCTACAATGCAATGCCCTATGACATACAAAAATATTAAAATGAAATCTGAAAGTTTGGCTCAGTTTCTCATTATTTAGCCAGTGAGATTTCACTTAGCACCACAAATACTACCTACATATATCTCTTCACAAGTATATTACTTTTGAATTGAAGTAGACAATGCCATCCTCCATCTCTATTCTCTGTTCCTCCTATTCAACACATGCTACTTCTATAACCCACTCAGAAATTATAAAAACTTCCCTTTTAGAAAGGAAAAATAAATAAATAAAAACATAAATAATAATAGCTTTATTAGTCTTTATCACTTTGTTGGAAATCTTTTCAATTCAGAAACCAGAAAATTTTCCATGCTTTTGCATTTAAAAGCTGAGCAGCACTTTAATCACCTGTGGAAAGGACGTTAGATGGCGCTCCAGCCCAACTTTCCGTCCAGTTAAAAGTCCTGGGTGGAATGGCTATGAAGAAGCAAAGTTCTAGACTTGCTTCTCTTTGATACTCTAGTAATGCTTCTCTTCTAAAGCACTCAAAGAGAGAAGTAGTCATCTAGAGACCCTTTTCTACAGTAGAAAAATTTAATAGTTCCTGGCTAAAAGTCAGCAACATGAGGACTTTTCCTTGCATCTTGGTACTTGGCTCTCACTTCACTTTTGCCTTCCACACGGATCTGTATTAGTAGATCTCCACACAAGTAAGAGGCCCAACTGTATGTTCTTAAAAAAATATCCTTCAAGTTTGACATCTGTCCCTGGCCTTCAGGTTTCCTTCACATAATCTGTGGGGAGTGGCGAGGCTGTTTATTAACAAGGTATGTTTGGCTCTGGAGCTTGTAATCTCTTTGTATCAAAAGGAATTTATTTAATCATTCCCTTCAACTGATGGAGTGTGCAAATGTTAAGCTTGGGTTAAATGATGCCATTAGCAGATGGCACTGACACAGACATGTTTTACAACCTCTGATAGAGCCTTTAAGCCCATGAGTGATCTACAGCAAAGCAGTAAATAACGTTTACATGATGTCTTTGAATAGGTCACAACATAGTCAGAGAATGACAAATGAAGATGAGCCATAAACTAGTTAACACTCAGAAATGATTCTCAGGAAGGCTAATTCATCTGGTCACAGACAAATAACAGAATTTTCTTCTCCCTACTTCTCAAGTGCTGACACTTTTCTCTTAAATTTGAGAGGTTATTAGATTGCATTTTAGGAGTTGAGGAAGAGACATTTAGTCAAAGGAACTGAGAGCCTAATGTAGGTTGCATCGTGCATACATTACTGCTTTGGCTGCCTTCTGCTAGTCCACACCTCATTAATTCCATTTGTACATTATACATGGTACTAACACTTGACTGATTAAATCTAAAAGGATGATCCTGAACATAACCAACCTGAAAGAGCACATTTCCTTCCACAGATATGTTAGATACAGTTTTCATTTTTACAGGCATTCCTTAAGATTATCATATTGAGTTTTCAAAATTCATTTTAGCCAAGTTCTAATTAAAAAAATTAATGACCAAAATGGAAAAAATATGCTTAGGGATACTGCTTTAATCAGACCTGTTAATAAATATTCTGTACATGTAAAATATCTGATATATATATATATAATATATATATAATATATATATAATAAGAAAATATTACAAAAAGCAGCTACTGACTTCATATTTCCCAAAACTACTCTTTTCCCTAGAGAAATGAAATAAGAGAATAGATGACGCAATGAAATAGATGTGTTTTCTGCTGTTAAGGTTTTTTTTAAAATATAAAGTTCACATCAGATCAATGCTTTCCCTTACAACATACACTGCACACTAATTGCTGTGTAATAGTGTGACACCTGGTTAGAACGTTTGTTATTTATGCACTACATATTGCTAAGAGTAAATCTTCTCAGACTAGCTCAACATTATTAAACCACTTAATCTATTTGAGACCAATTAAAACAAAGAACTTTTTGAGAAACATCTAGGATACAATGCTTCATATAGTCAGAAATATTTTTGTAATATTCAAATGTAAATCATGGATTAGGCAATAAAGGGACGGAGAAATGAAGATCCATCTTTTATCTGTTTTAAATATAGAAATATAGATAATTTGGTTGTTTTTATTAACATAATGATTTTGTTTAGCTGTACAGCATGTCACATGAACAGTATGATGTAATAGAATACAGACTCATGAAGCAAATAGTTTTGAGTTAGAATTCCAAAATCAAATATTAGCTTTTTGGTAAATACTTGCTTTAGTGCTCAAAACCTCAGTATCATTATTTGTAAAGACATAGATAAAAAAGAATTCTGGTGGATATTAAATAGATAATAATGTAGAAGATGTCACAGTGTTGAGATTCAGCAGTGATTTAAATAGCATTACTCCACATCTTTATAATTACCTGGCTTCTTAAAAACATAACATTTTTACTACACAATTCTATTGAAAGTAGTTTCCCAGTGTACTCACTATCCAAAATGTTACATTACAATCTGTTCTTTTTAAAAAAGTACTACTCATGACTAAATAATTAGACATAGAAATAATATATAATGTGTGGTAAAAGAGAAGAAAATAGAGTAATTCATACTGACCCATAGTAAATATAATAGTATATATAACTCAACTTCAAATATATTTCCACACCATTTATTCTTTTTCTCACTTGCATATAGTGAGAAAAATTAGCTATATACCTTTAGAACTCATTACTGTTACATTAAGGATGCATCATTCTAGGGTTTTTTTTATTTGTATGTATGTGTACATGTAAGTATATATTCCATAGAAGCACACATATGAATATGTAAATGCATGTGCATTTTTTATCACACAGAGCATAGTCTGTTACCTGCTATTAAATGTTATAAATAAGTCATAAATGTTTTTCCATTTTAAAATATGTGGAGTTCAAACAAATTTCCTGTAGATAATCTGACTCTAGGTGAGAAAGCATCCATGTTTTCTCATCTACCAGAATGAATATTAGATATAGTTGAGACTATCATTTTGGAGAAACCAAATTTTTTTTAAGAATTTCTTTGTATGAATTCTGCAAGAAAAGGACTATTAATGACAAGATGCACTTGCCAATTAAGGAGAAATTTTTTTTCATACTATTCCAATAGGGAGACTATTGATTGATGAGGAACATCTCAAGGAAAAGGAAACAAAAAGGAAAAGAAAAGAGCCTGAGCTCTTAAAGACAGGTATATAATGGAATCTGAGGAAGAATGGAGGTTTTCTTATCTAAGTCATTGGGGAAGTGTAGAAGTGGAGCTTATTAAAATTATATTGGGGGAAAAGAGGTTTTTGCAGTTAGCCCTTTTCCAGAACACAAAAAGGTGGAGAGATGTCCTAACCAACACTCTTTTCCTGAAGTATAGTACTTGAATAAAATTAAACATTGTGAGGCCTCATCTACATAGGCATAAAAAGAAAGAATTTGTAAATTTGTGACAATGTGAAAAGCTAATCTGGATAATTCTGGTCAAAATAGCTGTTCTTCTTAATCTAGCACCAAGATTATAGGAAATCAATTAAATAGTTGCTCCAATATCAACTGGTATTAATAACTCAAATCATAACTGTAATACATTAACACAAATGTAGGCAGAATGTGTCAGTTATTGGATACAAGTGAAGTCTTATTATTATTCAAACTTCAAGTCTCTGGTATTAATAATTTCTCCAGAAGGATAATGGGGTTTATCTCTCATTTGGAAATCCACCCCCATCTAGTATTTCATGGGGATTACAGAGAAGGGAGAGAGTTTGTTGTTGCACATAAATTGGCATGTGAATCTGTACAATAGTTTAGAACCCAGTGTCACCTGACTCAGCATGCCCCACCCCCCCGCTTTGTCCCCAGATCACTGCCCAGACCACTCCCACTTTTCCCCATAGCCCTATGACTACCATAACTCTTCCAGTTTATGGCTGTCATTATGATACCACTTATCCCAAACACAGAATTTCCTCACCATTTCCTTCCGCAGATCTGAATATACGGGAACATTTAACAAGACCTTACTGAAAGCTCAGAGAAAGTAGAAGAGCATTACACTAGAGAATGACTTAAAACTGTTAAACTGAGGTTATTTCCTCTTTACTAAAGGCCACCCCCATTAAATTGCTAATTCCTTTCGAGTTGTTAAATAGCTTTGAATATGGGTCCCAGTGGTGGGTTTGGTTCTCTTTTTTGCTTTCTGCTCAAATGCCTCAAGGAAATTTCCCTATAAAAGGATGTCATAAGGGATGTTTCTTTTATGAAAACAACTGTTCAGCATTGAATAGATGATTCAGACAAACCAGGTGTGACACATTTAAAGCAGTTACTGGTCAATTACTCTGATGTAATCCATATGGAATCCATATGGCTCAACTTCGGATTGTCACATTCCCCATTTCAGGGTTATCCAAACCTGTATCAACTTAGATATGCTAAGGTACATAGTGTGGTATCATAACTTCAAAATCTCAGTGGCTTAATGTGAAATTTGTCTCACTTAAATCACATGTCCTTTGGAAGTCACCTCTGAATTCTGTTGTACATCATCCTCATTGTTGTGACCAAGGCTGATGGAGTAGTCATCAACTAGAATGTTCTCCCTGTCCCAGAGGGAGAGAGTGAAAAATCTCCTGAAATTTTCACTCAGAAGAGGCACATATCAATTCTGCTTACACTGAATTGGCCAAGCAAGTCACAAGGCTCCAGTAATCTAAGAATCTGTCAGAACAAAAAATTGCACTGGACAAGTTAAATAAGCCAGGAGGACTTTATTAAAGGCTACTGCGAGAGGGGAGAAGGGTCAGAGCTCAGCCTAAACTCAATTCTACTGAAACAAAGACCTGAGAATTTTCAGGAGCTGGAGTTGGTGGATCTTGGCCACAGATGGCCTATCTGTGTCTGCTAACTGGTTTTACCCAAATGAAAAGTAAACTTCCTCTTATCTTCATGACAGGAGGTAGTTTTACAACTTGCAGTCAAGATATTAGTCTTTTCCTGTCTTCAGACAACTCAGACCAGCGTTTACACTCTAGCCTTTTCTAGTTCTCAGACCTTTGAAAATTGACTCAAACTATAACATCAACTCTTCAGCAGATCTTAGGACTTCTCAGCCCTCATAATTGTGTGAGCCAGTTCCACATCCTTATAATACATCTCTCTCTATATAATACACAGACACACAAACAACTAAATATATACACACACACATATATATATATGCATATTTATTTATTTATTTTTTTAATCTGACAACTATACCCACCCTCACCCTCATCCCCAGACATGTTGACTGCATTAAAAAACAAATGTATTGAATTAAGTCACTGAGATTTGAGGACTATTTGCAGTTGGCTATCTCAGGAAAATATAATACATTGCTGTCTTACACAACTTGCTCCAGGAATTACCAAGTTTTCCTTGTGTACCTGATAACTTTTCTTTTCTCACAAACTTATATATAGTCTGTTCACCCTTTTAAAACTGAATAAAAAGTTTTATGTCAAACACGACAAAATAGAAACTTCTATCCCTTTTACTTCTCAGAAGGTGACTATGGCTTCCATTTCAGTGTAAATAATGTCTGTAGATGGAAGAAGTGATATTTCTAATCTATGGGTAACAAATGGATATTGAAAAAAGTTATTGAGCATCATACAGGCCTTCTGGGGATGGAAATAAGATCCACAATATATATGCACCCATCTCTATACATTTGAATCAAATGCACAACAGTGATATTTTTATAGAAAGAGAATGGGAGTACTTGTCATTAAGTCTCATATCTTCCCAAGTAATTTATTGACAGAGAGGACCCTAGTATGGTTCATGATTGATATACATTCCCTATTCCCCCCAGGTATAAGCATATTAATTTCTCTACTCTCTGAGAAAGGTAAATGTGTTTTCATTTTGTTACCAAGGAAACTATCAGCAACACCAAGATTTCCTTATCTGAGGTTGTTTTTGCCCTTCTCAATATAAATTCTTCAGTGAATTTCTTCAGAAAATTCCATTTGATATTTCTCAATCTTATCTGGTTCTGTTTGCCTCCTTCCTAGTCCTTGGCTTAAATTTAATTTGTACATTTTTACTAAATACATATTTTAAAATGTATTTGAAAATGCATTTAAATGTATTTTATTTGTATTACTCAATGCATATTTAAAATGTATTTTAAAATGTTATTTGACATGTATTTGTTTTTTGTTCACTTTAGAAAATTTGGAAGAAAAAAGTAACGTATCTCCAACTTCCAAATATAGCCAATTTGATGTATTTACTTTGTAATTTATTCTATCTATATTCCCCCCTCCCAAAAAAATACAAACAAAAATATATTTAAGGAATATAAGGAGCTCACCATTTTATGGTCTGCTTTTGCACTTAACAAAAAATTATGAACATGTTTTACATAAATATTTCCAGCCTTGTACTTCTTAATGAATAATTCTCATTTTACCGGTGAACTATAATTTATTTACTAAATTAGAATATATTTATATAGTTGCCAAATTTATGATAGGAGCTATAGAACCAAAATCAATCTTGTATATAAAAAAACACATCTTTTCATGTGCTTATTTATACCATGAGGACCAACTGAGAGAAGTTTGATACTATATCCATGGGAGTGCACAGGTTAAGGTCTTTAATTTGTATTCTGTCTTGACTTCTAATAGGTTTTTACCAACTTAAACTCCCGGGTTGAAATGAAGATTTTCCTTTCCCATTATCTGAAAAACTGATTTTTAACTATTCATCTTTATTAATATGTTAGGATAAAAAATTTTATTTACCACAATTTCTTTTTTTTTTTTATAATTTTTTTTTATTTTTTCAGCATAACAGTATTCATTATTTTTGCACCACACCCAGTGCTCCATGCAATCCGTGCCCTCTACAATACCCACCACCTGGTGCCCCCAACCTCCCACCCCCCACCCCTTCAAAATTCTCAGATCGTTTTTCAGAGTCCATAGTCTCTCATGGTTCACCTCCCCTTCCAATTTCCCTCAACTCCCTTCTCCTCTCCATCTCCCCTTGTCCTCCATGCTATTTGTTATGCTCCACAAATAAGTGAAACCATATGATAATTGACTCTCTCTGCTTGACTTATTTCACTCAGCATAATCTCTTCCAGTCCCGTCCATGTTGCTACAAAACTTGGGTATTCATCCTTTCTTTTTTCTTTTTCTTTTTTTTTTTTTTTACAGCTTTATAAACATATATTTTTACCCCAGGGGTACAGGTCTGTGAATCGCCAGGTTTACACACTTCACAACACTCACCATAGCACATACCCTCCCCAATATCCATAACCCCACCCCCTCTCCCAACCCCCTCCCCCCATCAACCCTCAGTTTGTTTTGTGAGATTAAGAGTCACTTATGGTTTGTCTCCCTCCCAATCCCATCTTGTTTCATTTACTCTTCTCCTACCCCCTCAACCCCCCATGTTGCATCTCCTCTCCCTCATATCAGGGAGATCATATGATAGTTGTCTTTCTCCGATTGACTTATTTCGCTAAGCATGATACCCTCTAGTTCCATCCACGTCGTCGCAAATGGCAAGATTTCATTTCTTTTGATGGCTGCATAGTATTCCATTGTGTATATATACCACATCTTCTTTATCCATTCGTCTGTTGATGGACATCTAGGTTCTTTCCATAGTTTGGCTATTGTAGACATTGCTGCTATAAACATTCGGGTGCATGTGCCCCTTCGGATCACTACGTTTGTATCTTTAGGGTAAATACCCAGCAGTGCAATTGCTGGGTCATAGGGTAGTTCTATTTTCAACATTTTGAGGAACCTCCATGCTGTTTTCCAGATTACCACAATTTCTGTTTGATTATTTGTGAGGTTGAGCAATTTCATAATCATATGTAATTTCTATTTATTTTCAAATTATTTAACCACAGCCTTGCTGTTTTTCTTATTGGTTAGTAATATTTTTTTCACATGTTAAGAATATTAAGACTTTTTTTTATAAGACTTCTCTTTCTCATTAAGACTTATTTTCTGGTGTGCCTGGGCAGAGGCCTTAACCCACTGAGCCACCCAGGCGCCCTCTATCTGTCTTTTAGATTTCTCTTCTAGATGTTATCCTACGCCTTAGAATTCAAACTATTTTGTCTTTTCCTCCAAAGGGACTTTTCTAGTTTGTACTCCACATCACTGATTCACTGATTCTATTTATGGTGATTTTGATTCAGACCTTTTAAAATAATCTTTTATTAAAGTAATCCACAAAAGTGGTAACAAATCAAGTAATTCTACAAAGCTAATGACTTAAAACTGCTCCATTTCTCTACATAATATGCTCACCCCAAGGAATCACCAGTCAACTTTTTATGTGACTTGACTCTGATTTTTGCCACTCTAACTCTACATAAACTCATAATTTCTCTGTGTCTTTATTCATCAAGTTTATTCATAAATACTCTTGTCCCCCTATGCTGGGTGACATTTTAGATCATATCTATTTTCCCTTTTTTCCTCCTTTCTCCTCTTAAAGATTGATAGTTATTTCATTATTTTTGCTTCCTCCATTGATTGGTGACCTTTGTTCATATAAATAATAAGCTTTCTACCTCTATTTATTTTTCCATCAACTTTATTCAATATGTTCAGTATTCTCTCCAGAGAGAGAAAGAGAGCACAAGCAGGGGTGGCAGCTAATATGAGAGTATTAGCAATCCCAAGCTTTCTTCCATTTCTCTTTCTTTCTATCTCTTACCTCTGGCAGCTACCATCTTACTTTTACAAATGAACCAAGGATGTTGACCTATGCATACTTTCTCTTACCTTGTATGTTATAGTCATAAAAATATCTTCATGCTTCCATGAAACAAATAAGTAGTGGTTATATTATTATATCTATGTATAGATATAATGACTATACTGTTCAGCCAAGCATTGTGCTAGGATATTCTCTTCTCTCTGGATATTCTAGAAGCAGAAGGCTTTTAACATCAAGTTACAGTTTTAACTACTTAAAACCATGTTATTATTTAGTTTGCTTAAATTTTTACCATAACTTTTTATACATACTTCTGTGTTTCCTAATTTCTTTTCTATCTTTTCCTCTAGTTGAATAAAAAACTGGATGCTTTTGTAATAGCTCATGTATTATTCCTGTCTCTCCTTTGTAACAGTTTTCTGTGTGAAGTCAGTTCATTCTCAATGACTTCTTTGGAATAACCTTTCCTTTGCTGCAGTCCAAACTGATTACTCTTTAAGCCTGCTACCGAGCTGCCATTAAGATTTCCCTTTCCTGTTTTCCTTAACTACGTCTACTCTTTTCTGAAGCATATGTCCTACTCATTTTTTTAAAAGTATTTTATTTATTTCTTTGACAGAGAGAGCGAGAGAGAGATCACAAGTAGGCAGAGCAGCAGACAGAGAGAAAGGGGGAAGCAGGCTCCCTGCTGAGCAGAAAACCTGATGCAGGGCTCGATCCCAGGACCCTGAGATCATGACCTGAGCCAAAGGCAGAGGCTTAACCCACTGAGCCACCCAGGCGCCCTCTTACTCATTTTTTGAAAGTTATCTTTTAATTCTCATTTATTTTAAATTTACTTCCATTATTGCTACATAGCAATCCATTTTTCCATCCTCCTTCCTAGTCCTTGGCTTAAATTTAACCTGTACATTTTTACCAAATACATATTTTTAAATGTATTTAAATGTATTTTATTTGTATTACTAAATACATATTTAAAATGTATTTGAAAATGTATTTTAAAATGTTATTTGACAACTTTTTTCCCACACTCATTGCTCTTGAACCTAATTAGGCATTTAAATTTGTATACTTGATATAAATTTCTTATTTTTTTATTTTTTATTTCCTATTTTTAATTTCCTAAAGGTTTTATGTTCATTATTTCTATTAAAATTATTCTTACAGTTCTTCACATACATCAGTTACATATATCTGTCTTTCAGATTTCTCTTCTAGATGTTACCCTATGCCTTAGAATTCCTACCATTTTGTCTTTTCCTCCAAGGGGACTTTTGTAGTTTGTACTCCACATCATTGATTCAGTCTTCCACAGTGCTTATTCTACTGTGTAATAGATACCATGTGAATTTTAAATCTGTGATTGTATTTTGCTAATTTAGTTTTATTTCATTTTCATTTATTCATCTCACTTACACAATATTCTGTTGTCTGCTCAAATGTCTATTGCATTCTTGTAAAGCCCTGCCTTTACCCTTAAGAGACCCCATAGATTTTCCCTTATTTAAAGCACCAATTCCTTTTTTAGAAAAATTCTAGACCTTGTAGGACCTTATTTTTTTGAGATTTTTTTTTTTATTTTATTCTGAGTCTTCAATGTGATGTCCCTTACTGTTGTTCTGTAATTATCTTAACCATCCTGACTTAGGCTTTAACTCAGTTTGCTTTCTGCTGTGTGAAATGAGGCATTTCTAACCAGAAATGAAGACATTTCTAACCAGACCCAACCTTTGAGAATGGAAGTTTTTAGGTCTCTCTTAGTTCAATTACTTTTCACTGCATGTAATAGTGGATACCCCTCTTCATTTTCAAGTCAAACGTAACAAAAAGTTTTTAGTCATATCTTGTTTCTACACTTAATTTAGTTCAGTGCTGATGTAAAAAAGTAAAAATTTTCTCACTCATTCTTAAGTCAAGTACCAGTAATACGCGGGAAAAACTGTAATTCCAATGATGCGTTTACATGGCTCCTCTTTTGTCTACTCCCAATATTTTGTTCTTTTTTTGTTGTGCTACTGCCAGCTTCTCCCCGTTTAGCACACACACACACTCACACACACCCACACAAGCTTCCTTTAGTGAATTATCTGTTATCCAAGAAGATTCTCACCCAGAAAAGGTGGGGAAATAAATATGTGACTAATAAACACCCACAAAATAGAAGGTTGGATAGATGGATGAATCTTATTGATTGAGATAAACATTAAATCTTATTGAGATAAACATTAAATCTCTTAGACACGAATACCCAGTTACATAAAGATAAATAAATAGATAAAAAAGATAAATAAATAGATAGACAATAGATTAATAGGTCTATAAATCAATAGATCAATGGCTTAATGGATAGTTGTTGTTGTTGTTTTTTTCTCATTAAGCTGTATTTTATAAGTTGAATCCTACAGAGTTTGAGTTCTTAATGAGTGGTAGTTTTATGGTTCATTAATTACATTTTCCAAATTCAACTTAAGCTCTCCCTTCATTGTTAGGAGATTTCATCTAGATACCATTAATATGAATTTGTAAATAGTCTTTACTTTTATCCTGGTGTAATATTTCACTGTTTTTCATGTCCCATAATCTAAAGAGAATTAGAAAGAGACTGCATAATATTGTTAGTTGAATCCATTGCTGAATATGTAGTATCTTGCTTTCTAATATTTCTTAAATTGATTTTTCCTTCTTTTAATCTCACAGATTATTGATTCCAATTTTAGACCCTAATGCACTGTGGTTCTAATAATTCTTTTTATTAGCTACTTCCCCAAGACCTTCTGATGTACTTCTCTAGTTTGAGATGCTCCCAAAATAAGTTCCTTTATCCATCATTCTGATCACATCATCTTGTCTCCATAACTATATAAATACTAATTTTTTAATCCAGTGTTTATATCTTTCATTCTTAATTCTCTAACTTCCCAGAAAAATCAGTCCTCCAAATAAATTTCTGTTACCATATCCCTAATTAATTTTTTCAGTGAGACTTAACATATAACTAAACATCTCAATCTCTTTTTAATTTGAGATTATTATAGATTCACATACAAATATAACAAATAATACAGAGCGATCCCATGTACCCCTTACCTGGTTTCCTCCCATTGTAACATTTTGTAACACTGTAGTACAATATCAGAACCAGGAAATTTACATTAATACAATCAAGAACAGAACATTTGCATGCTTCAAGCACCCCTTGTGCTGTTCTTTTCAGTCACATCCCCACTTCCCTCCAACCTCATACCCTCCTTCACCCCTAACAACCACGAAATTGTACTGGCTTTCTATAGCTTTGTCATTTCAAGAATGTTATATAAACAAGATCGTACATTATATAATCTTTTTGAATTAACTGTTTAAAATCAGCATAGTTATCTGGAGATTCACCCAAGTTGTAACACGTACCAATAGCTCATTCCGTTTTATTAGTGAGTAGTATTCCATGGTGTGGTTGTACCATAGCTTGTTTAACCACTTACCTGTTGAAGAGCATCTGGGTTGTTTTTAATTTGGGCTAGGAAGGAAGGAAGGAAGGGAAGAAGGAAGGAATGAAGAAAAAGTTGCTATAAATATTCATGCACTGGTTTTGATCGGATATTGTTTTCATTTCTTTAGGAGAAATACCATAAATACGGCAATCACATGTTTATTTTTTTCAAGAAGCATGTTTAATTTTTCAAAGTTGCTGCAACATTTGTGGCACTTCCAGTAGTAGCATATATGTGTGATCTACTGTCTCCACATCCTAGCCAGCATTTAGTGTTGTCACTATTTTTTAAAATATTTTTTAACAGAGAGAGAGAGAGAAGGAGAGAGATCACAAGAGGCAGAGAGAAAGGCAGAGAGAGAGGGGGATGCAGGCTTCCTGCTGAGCAGAAAGCCTGATGCAGGGCTCAATCCCAGGACCCTGAGACCATGAACTGAGCCAAAGGCAGAGGCTTAAACCCACTGAGCCACCCAGGCACCCCCATTTTTTTTTTTACTTTAAACATTCTTTTTTTTTTTTTTCCAATGTGGTCTTTCTTTTTTTTTTTTAGGATTTTATTTATTTATTTGACAGACAGAGATCACAAGTAGGCAGAGAGGTAGGCAGAGAGAGAGGGGGAAGCAGGCTCCCTGCCAAGCAGAGAGCCTGACGCAGGACTCGATCCCAGGACCTGGGATCATGACCCGAGCTGAAGGCAGAGGCTTTAACACACTGAGCCATCCAGGTGCCCCTACTTTAAACATTCTTATAGATATGTAGTGGTACCTCATTATGGTTTTAATTTGCATTTCCCTGGTGGCTAATGGTGATGAATATATTTTTATGGGCTTATTTTCTACTGTGTATCTTCCTCAGTGAAATATTTCATGTCTTTTGACCATGTTCTAAATGGATTATTCTGGGTTGTTTGTTTTTGTTTTGTTTTGTTTTTTTCCTGTTGACTTTTGAGAGTTCTTTGTATATTCTAGATAATAGTCCATTGTCAAGTATGTGATTCTTGAGAATCTTTTATCACTTTTCATCTCTTTAAGGGGTCTTTCATAAAGCAAAGTTTTTAATTTGATAGAGTTCTATTAATTAATTTTTCCTTTTTATATATCATGCTTTTGATGTCAAGTCTAAGAGCACTTTTCCTAGTCCTAGAATCAAAAAGGTTTTTTTCTTAATTTGTTTTTCTAAAAGTATTGCAGTTTTATGTTTTACACTGAAGTCTGTGATCCTTTTTATGTTAATTTTTGTATAAGATATAACATTTAACATATATAACATATAAAGATACACATTTTGTATAAGATATAACATTTTTGTATAAGATATAACATTTAGTTCTAGGTTCACTTTTTTTTTTTTTTGTATAGATCTTATTTAAAGATTTTATTTATTTGTTTGACAGAGAGATCACAAGTAGACAGAGAGGCAGGCAGAGAGAGAGGGAAGCAGGCTCCCTGCCGAGCAGAGAGCCCGATGTGGGGCTCGATCCCAGGACCCTGGGATCATGACCTGAGCTGAAGGCAGAGGCCTCAACCCACTGAGCCACCCAGGTGCCCCTAGATCTTATTTAAACTTCTCTTTATCTGATACCACTCTATCTGAGTACTGCCAAGTAGAGGTAAATGTCTAGCTTTCCCATTTGTCCTCCTCATTTATGCTAGGTGAGGATGGAAATTCTGGGTCCCAAAGTGATCTCCGTTGATGGCATGGTGGGTTTGCCTTGTTATTTCCTGGCAATGGTAAAATTCCCGAATCTCCACCTGACAATACCACAGTAGAAGAAGGGAGAGATACCTTGATACTGTCCAGTGGGGTGGAAGTCCTGGGTCTCCACTGACATCAGGGTGGGAGTGGTCTCCTTACCAGCCATCAGGTATGAAAGTACCAGCTCCCAACTTGATACTTTCTCATACCACCCTAGGAGATACAGAGGCACCTTATTACAGCCTTTTTAAGAGTAGAATGTTGGTCTCCCCAGTCAGCCATTATTGCTGTGAGTGGAGACAAGACCAGTTTTGCTTGTGGCATTTGGCTAAAATAAAGTGGTGATTATCTAAAAACAGTTCTGTGCTGCTATCCTGCCTCCTTTTCTGGTCCTCTGGCTAAAGAGAGCAGGCTTTCCCCACCCCTCCTCAGTTTGACCCATTGGCATTTCTGGGCTCCCATGCTTCTTCAGCTCTATGTCTAGGGAATATGAAGTTAAACACACACACACACAAACACAACTTCCTTCCATTTCATTTCTGAAGTAGTAAGTTTGCTAGCTGAAATGTTTTTCTCTCTCCAGCTTTAAGAGTCTTCTTACTTTGGTTTGTATATAATACACAGATTTTTTTTTTTCATACTTAACAGGAAGAATAGGGGAAAGTAAGTAAACTGTGACTTTATTTTTACACTGATAAAAATGCTAAGCTTCTTTATGTAAACCTCACCTCCAAGCTTACCTCCTATTTTAATCAACTGCTTCTGAAGAATGATTATCTTGTTTTTAGCTACAGCAGACATTCTTGATTGTATGCCAATATTTGACTCCCCCATTCTTCTTCCTAATAGAATTCTGATTTGTTCAGGTATTTGCCTTCTTCTTTAGGAATGTGCTTCACCAACAGTTGGTCATAGGCCAGCATAGAGGGAAGGAAGCAGTATAAATGAGGCCAGCAGATATATGCCAGATCAATACCATATAATATATTGTAGTTCTTTCCTTTGTCAATTATGATTTTGGACATAAGCTTGTGACTCAATCCAGTAAATGTGACATAAGGCCAAACAAACAGGAGGGATTTGGGAAAGGTTTTCTCAGTCCCCAAAGAAACAAACAAACAAACAGGATATTTCCAGGTGTGGATATGCCACTGGAACTGCTGAAGCCAACTTGTGTTTACAGAAAGGAAAGGGATGGAGGAGGACAAAAGTATAAACTGGGATTTTGAAAACTTCATTCAGGTATGAAATTAGCCTTTTTTATGGCTGCTCCCCTGGAACTCTTGTTTTGTAACATAAATTTAATGAATTTTTAAACAATTTTGGATTAGTTTATTTTTTATTTTTTTTATTCCTTGTCACTGAAAGCATACTAATTGCTTCAAAAACTATCAGGAATGTCTCCTGGAAAAAAGCAATAGTAAAAATACAAAAAAAATCTACAACCAATGACTACCTCTTTTTCAGAACAGAAACCCCGGAGAGTCAAAAAGTATTTTTTGAGTGTACTGTACATTCATAGTGCAGGTGCATAATGTTAGATTATTCTCACTACATTTGATAGAAGACTGAAACTGGGTCTCCAGGAAAAAGAGATTTGTTTAAGGGCACACAGATTTAAGTGGCAGATTGTAATTCAAGCCAGGGCTTGTGGTCTGAATCTGGCGATGAATGGTACATGGTGTGTACAAATTCCATTTAGGAGCAAATGCCACCAGTGCAATCTGCAGTTGAGGCATTCTTCGATGTAAATGTATGACTGAGAAGCTGGCATCAACATGGTTTTCTCTAAGGAGTCAGAGTTCATTTTCTTCCAAAGATGGAGAGATTTTTCTTTAATTGTTCTGTATATACAGCAAAGAACCTTAGGGACCTACTAACTATTCTTGAGGGACATTCTAACAGAAGAACAGCTGGAAGACAGTGTGAATTGGCAGGCAGAACAGCAGGCTGGAGGACAGGGGACTAGAATTTAAAATCTTATTTCCCATTCCTAAGGAAGAGTGACCTTGAGCAAATCCCCGAGCTGGGTATGTCTCTGCCCCAGCAGAAATCAACACTGAAATTAGGGGCTAGGTTTGATGTAAATTGAATATATCTAGTCTATATACTTTAAGACTGTTTCCATGGAAACCCGCATTCATTTGGAAACTTAAATGTGCTTGCTGATGGCAGATGTTTATGATATCATATCCCAGTGCAATGATACCTTACCCTCTTTTTGTTGTCGCAGGAAAAGGCATCCTCCAAGGCTACTAAGAAACTCTTAAAATTATAAAATAAAATTCATTTTAATTTATCTAAAAATATAGGTTTATGGTTGAGAATTAGTATTTTGGAAAATTAGCAACCTCTGATTAGCTTCTCCAATTTCTCATCATAATGTTAATAAATAGATAAATAAATAGCCAACACATCAACATTAAGAAAGCAGAAATATTGTTAAATAATATAAGTGATTCTAAAAATAATTTCCAAGAACCAAAATATAGAGATTTTAATGCAGAGCAGTGGGATATGAGAGCTTATTTTCTTAACTTTACTATTACATTTGACACAAGGACAAAGATTCTTTGTCAATGAAGGAGAAAAAAAGACCTTCTGCCTTCTATAAAAGGACACTTTAAAGGTGTTTTGTGGTGTTTTTGGTAGAATATTGTGGTGGTCAAGGATCTAGACACTTAATCTGATAAATTTCTCATTGGAAAAATATTAACAGGGGTCAGAAGCAGCTTTTTTCCCATTCTAAAGTGCTTTCTGGTTTGCTCCCCATGACGATCTTTTAGCTTTGTTCATTTCTATGTTCTATTTCATAATTACCTATTGAAGCTCTCACTCTAGCCATCCAGATTGCTTCAGTATGGCATTGTACCAAACTGAGATGTCACTAAGAATTTGTTTCCAAGCCTGGAGAAATGATCAAAGTGACTGCCTTCCTAAGGTAATACTTACATCACTATCTTGGTAAAATAATGAGAGGCCACCATAATTGACATTATCACATATTGTTACGATCCCTAAGGCTTTTGTAAAGTAATCATAGGCAGTGTAGACAATACCCTGATACCAATGTAGCCACAAATACAAATAACCATTCCCTTTCAGGTTGCAATTGCACTAACCTCAAGCTGTAAATTAATGAAGCTGGAAACAAATCAGATCAGAGTTGGTTAAAAATTCAGACAAGAACAATAATCTCCTCAATGGAGATTAAAAAATAGCAAGGTTAACAAAAGAATGAATATTTATGGAGCTCATGTGGGGAGTTATACGCATTGTCCAATTTACAAAAGAAAACATACCTATAGTAACTTAAGATAAATGTTAATAGCCAACAGTTAACATAAAATGTATAAAATAATAATTAGATATGAAAGACGATAAAACATCTTGATATTGTTTAAAAGATTTCTATGACTATAAAAATAATAGCTGTAACTAGCAAATAAAGGGGAATTATATATTCATGATGGAAAAGTTTTCATACATTTTATAATCTGGAAATGAGGACTGAAAGGAAACAGATTATTAAAATTTACAGTACCATATCTTTAAGGTCATTTCAAAATCTCATATTCATTGTAATCATTACAGTATTGTTAGGAAACCATTCTCCATGGGCCTCTCAGGCTTTGCATCTCTTCCAAGCAGAGACACTGACTGCCCTTTGTTCCAGACTATCTTTCTTAGGATGTTTGTACAGTAAACAGCCTTGAAAAACATAAATAGCATGTTCTTCCAGAGTAAAGACAGGCGTGTTTATTATTCAGTATAATAGACTCAGGTCTCCGAAGGTCAGGGCTTCTCTTATGTAATACAGTGCACTATTTGTACAGGCAGCCATCTGTGCCCATCTGCGTCATCGCCATGAATCCTTCATCTCTGATTCGATAGTCTTGTTTCTTCTCTCAGAATCCATGACTAAGAGGTTGAGCTTGTTAGCTTGAAAGTAAGATAAAATCTCAGATGCTTCACAGTTTCTAAGAGTTACAGCAGTGAGAATAGAATTCTGAAGAGATGTGGCTTTCTGGAAGAGGGAAGATAAGGGTTCCATTACTGTGTTAGGGGATAAGAAGATTTTCTGGCTTCTGGTATATACTCAGCCAAGTGATGCTCAAGGGTTGGGGGATTGGGAATAAGAGTCTCTTACTCTTATACTTGTTCATGGACTTTAGAGGCTGAGCAGTGAAAAGTAGGATAGAAAAAAGATGCCCAAATTGTGTCTTTATTGCTGCTCACTCTCCTCTGTGCAGGCAGAGGAAGAGCTGTTAGTAGGATAGGGGGTTGTGAGCAACTTTGCTAGAACCGAAGACAGTGTAATTATGGCTTCAAGCCAAGGTGTCCTCTAATCTGAAATAAATGAAGCCACCAATGAGGACCTTGTCACTCAATACAAACTTTGTATATAGACGAAAAACATGAAAAATCTAATTTCTGGATGAGTGGTTTCTGGAACTAAAAGTAAATCTGCATTGCTTGTAACAAATTCCCCAGCCTTTGCCATCAATGAATAGGTAAAAATTTTGGGCAAGTTCCTCTGCATTTAGAAGTCCAAAGCTTATATTGATGATATCCTGTTGACTGACAAGTCAGGAACATGAGTCTCAATAGCTGTGACAACAGTGTTACCAAACATCTGCTAAAATGGATAGCTTATAAATTCCAACAAAAACCAAGGGCGATTAGCCAAAAAAAGTTTCTTGGAGCCATATGAGTACATTCACAATTCTCAGTACTTCCCATGGTTAAGGAAACACTGCTATCTATTAAGCCACAACCACTTAAAAATAAATACTTCATCATATTGGACTCTTGATGTTGAAGACATCATGTGCCTCACTTGGGCATTCTATCTGGCTCTTTATTTCAGCTAACATTCAAAGCAGCATCCTTTGAAGCACAAATGAATGGACTGCAATAGAGTCTGTCCAATAAACCATTTTCTCTACCTTTGTGACCCAACTACCCTAAATGCACCCTTTGAACCACCAGCCTCTGAGATGGATGATATACCTGGTTGGAGCCTCTGGCAAAGGGAGGCAGCCTCAACTAGAAGTGTCCCTTGAGATTTTTAATGTGTTGCCTCCCAGATGCAGCTATCAGCTCAGTCCCCTTTCAAAACCAGTTATTAGTTTACTACTGGCTATGAGTTGAATCTGTATGCCTGATCCATGGAAAACTGTAACTTCTGGCCTGATACTCCATATTGAAGTGTGTCAACATGGACTAAATGACTAATAAGACTCAATCGTTAAGTGGAAATAGTAAATGAGAATATAGCTAGCCTGACCCAGCAGTACTTCAACTTTGCATTAAAAAAAAACATAACATACTAACTTATTTTTGGTTAGTAGGACTATAAATTGGTGCAAAGTCTTAGGATGGTTATCTGGCAATATCTATCAATTTAAAATGAAGATGAAAAGCATCTGTATTTTATGCAGTGAAGATGAAAAAGCATCTGTTTTTTTTTTTATGCTATAACTTAATGGCAATATATTATTTAAATATTTGTCAAATAAAAAAAAAAGGAACAGCTTTACTTCTGGAGCAAACTTTATTCCCCTTTCCATTCACTGAAGCAAAGACAGTGGCTCATTGGGGCTTTCAATTCACCAAGGTTCCTCTAAATGCCTGAACTGTTTCATTGATATTTCAGCTAAGCTGAAACCAAATGGTGTCTACTAGGCTGCTGCAGTTCAGCAAGCTAATGCAGGCTATTCAGAACTGAAAATAGACATGCTTGTTTTGCTCAGTGGGAATAACTCAAGACTTTTCTCAAAGTACAATCCAATAGTCACATCAATGAACCTTTTTATATTTTATTGACTTGAACTGGTGACAATGGCCTAGCTATTTGGTCCACTACTTAGAATACTAGTGACTGGCAGAATAAAGCAATCCTTCTGGGATATGAATGATTGAAAAAAATCATGGTTGTTGATTGAAATATCTGGAATACTAATGTACATGCCCATGGTAAGCTGTATTTACTGATGAGAGACACCAAAATCAGGCTGCTGATTGAACCCTCACCACTCAAATTGCCACTATTTCTGCATAGATCCATCCTCACCCCAGATATGGAGATATATTTACTATAATAGACTGGACACAAAATAGGAACTATGTTTCGGCTACTGAGGATACAATTGCATTGCCAGAGTTGTGGCTCCACAACTTCCTAAATCTGATCCATATTGCTCTGAGAAAACAAACATTGCTTAAGCCATTGTCCCTGGCATCTCTTAGTAAGAGTGACAACATCAGACCTCTGGCCCATTCTTGGGCTATTGGTGATACTTCACCACTGACCAAGGTGGCTTAACAAAACTTTTTTTTTTTATATAAAGTTTTTTTTTTTTTTATTTGACAGATAGAGATCACAGGTAGGCAGCGAGGCAGGCAGAGAGAGAGAGGAGGAAGCGGGCTCCCTGCCGAGCAGAGAGCCCGATGTGGGGCTTGATCCCAGGACCCTGGGATCATGACCTGAGCTGAAGGCAGAGGCTTTAACCCACTGAGCCACCCAGGTGCCCCGGCTTAACCAAACTTTAATCAGACTTTTTCCCTGCCTTTCCTGACGTTCTTACACTGGTCCTTTACAAAATCCAGATTGCCTAATCACAGAAGTCCCCCCTTTCCATTGTTACACTATTTACTTTAAAAACTAACAAGTTTATAAATTCTTTCTCTGCCTCTTTGAGGTGGAATTTAAAAAAAAATTCAGAATTTTCTTATAATCTGGAGACCAGAGAGCTACTGCTGCTACTGTTACCATTGTTACCTCTGCTACCACAGCCTGAGGCCGGTAAATCGGTAAATCGGAAGCTAGACACGGAATGTGAAGCTGTGCCACCGCAGACACTTGCTTCTCAGCAACTATCACCACCTCCCTTCTACTTTCCAGATCCCATGCACACACACCTAATTGTAAGATACTCACCACCATACATTTCCTGGCAATAAGGGAATTGTAATGTTTTTAAGTTTCCCGTCCCACCAAATAGAAGGAGGGTTATGATGAGGTTTAAGGGAGCCACTCAAAAGATCTTTCACATGAGCCAAAATTTCAATCAAGACTGAGGGTGAAATGAAGACATTTTAGGACCCTCCCAAAAAATATTCATCAGTTTTATCACCCAGCACTGTTTTTCTCAAGGATTTGGGAGCCATCCTTCTAAAGTGTAACCATCAAGGAAGATAGCTCCCTGTCTCCAAATCTCCTTGGAAAAGTAGGAGCCTAAATTCCATGAACAACTAACTCCAAATTGTAAAATCACATCCTATAATGAAGAAAAAAGAATATTTGCTTTTCATTTGGGTAAGGCCAGTTGGCTAACACAAATGGCCCAAGATACCCTGACCCTATTTCTCAAAAATTCTCCTGCCCTTTGTTTTACTAGAGTTGAATTTATAGACTATATTCTGAACTCTCCCTGCTATAAAAATAACCTTGAATGAAGTATTCCTTATCTGTTTAACTTCGTCCATTGAACTTTTTTGCTTTAGTAGCACTATTGACACTTTTCCAGATGAAGATGTGGAATACTCCAGTTTGATCAACTGACCATGGGCACACCAGGGGAAAAACTATACATTTTGTTTGGCTTGCCAAACTTTTTTAGTCTGACAGTGGTGAGAAAAAGCTACTCAAAAAAAGGCTAATAGTTAAGCTATTCAAAGGACCTTTCCAGTTTCTTACCATCTATAGTCATCTGATACTGTTTAGTATCGGAATGGTTATCTCAAATATTTTTTCCAGAAAATTTCTGATTTCATCTCATTCACTTCCTTCTGGTTCATTCATATTAGTAAGGTAATTTGACCACTGACTATGACTCCTTCCAAAAAAGGATCATCATCTCTGGGCCACTTCCTAGGTAATGATCAATGTAAAAAGGGTAGCATTTATATAGACGAACTTTACAAATTCAGAATTCTACCTGACCATTACTGGCATTATGCTTCTTTTTTTCCCCCTAATAGCAATCCTGGACTGCTCTGATAGAGCTATCTCCAGAAAGCAGCTTAGCCAAAATAGGGGTCAGGAATTCAAACTTAAGTCTGGTTTTGCCACCTGGATTCTCTTGTTGGATTGACGGGATCCTAGATTATAAAGATAATGAACCCTTAGTCAAGTACACTGTTACATCCCCCTACAGCAGTTTATGTTAGCCAAAGGGGGACCTGATGAGTCACTGTACATCTTACAAAAATACTCTTGTCCCATTCCTACTTGACCTCTTTGAATAAGAGGATGGGGTACATGTAGGGATGATTGGGAAAAAAGGTAAAGTAATAATCAATGGAAGAGACATACCCATAGTTTGATGGCCGAGGGAGAACAATGTCCCTGTCACTTGGAGAGAGAACACATCAGATTCTGGAAGACAAGGGAGACAAAAAAACGTTAAAAACATTAATGATCTTTATCTTCAAGATAATTTCTGGAGCTTTCCTCATGAATGAAAACAACCAAGTGTGGCTTTCCCAAACTATTGCAAGCCCATTAATTTAACTGACTGCTGGGTCTGCTTTTAACTACCACTTTTGACTATGATTTGACTGAGATATGATTTGATCCCCTAAACCATACCAGGAAGATTTTAACTGCAAAGGGTGGCCCCAGCACCTTCCTCTCCAAAAACATAACATGTATAGCAATCTCTTAGTGGGATGGATAAATGGCATCCAACTGGTGGTGTTAAAAAACAGGACAGGTTGGACTGTCATAAGAAAGACCATATATGGAAAACCCAGAGCTAACTTCATAATCAATAGCAAAAAAATTGAATTATTTTCCTCTAAAATCAGGAACAAGGCAAAGACGACCATATGTGTAATTTCTGTTCAACATAGTACTAAAAGTTCTAGCCAGAGCAATTAGGCAAGAAAAAGAAATAGGACATCCAAATCATAAGAGAAGAAGTAAAATTAGTTCTGTTGGCAAATGACTTGAGCTTATATGTAGAAAATCATAAAGAGGACTAATAAAAGAAATTAGTGAAGTTGTAGGATACAAATTCAATATACAAAAATCAGTTGTGTTTCTATACACGAACAATGAACTGAATGTTTGCAGACCATATATCTGATAAGGAATTAATATCTAAAATATAAAATGAACTCATATAGCTTAGTAGCAGAGAAAAAAAAATAATGGGCAAAGGACTTGAGCAGATACTCTTTTGAAGAAGGTATCCAAATGGTTAACAGGTCCATGGAAAGGTACTCAACATCACTAATCATCATGAAAATGCAAATCAGAACCATAATGAGATACCACCTCAAACCTGTTAGGAAAGCAATTATAGAAATAAGTAAATAATATAAAAAGTATTGGTAAGGATGTGGAAAAAAGGAAACCCTTGTGCATTGTTGGTGGGATTGTAAAAAAATGATATAGCTACTATGGAAAATAGTATGAAGATTCCTCAGAAAATTAAAAAGAGTTACCATGTAATCCAGAAATTCCACATATGGATATATGTACAAAAGCATTGAAATCAGGATCTTAAAGAGATATTTGCATTCTTGTAGTATTATTCATTATAACCATGATAAGGAAAAAACCTAAAACATCCATTGACAGATGAATGGATAGAGAAAATATATGTGTGTGTGGATATATATATATATATCCATACATATTCACATATATATGTTTGTATCTATATATACATATATATGTATGTATAATGGAATATTTATTATTCAGCCTTAAGAAAGAAGGAAGTCGGGGCGCCTGGGTAGCTCAGTGGGTTAAGCCGCTGCCTTCGGCTCAGGTCATGACCTCGGAGTCCTGGGATCGAGTCCCGCATCGGGCTCTCTGCTCAGCAGGGAGCTTGCTTCCTCCTGTCTCTCTGCCTGCCTCTCTGCCTACTTGTGTTCTCTCTCTCTCTGTCAAATAAATAAATAAAATCTTTAAAAAAAAAAAAAGAAAGAAGGAAGTCCCTGCCATATGGGACAACATGAATGAATGTAGAGGAAATTATGTTAAATGAAATAAGAAAGACAAATACAACATGTTTCCACTTATATGATGCATCTAAAATAGTCAATGTATCTTAGAGGTAGAATGGTGAATTCCAGGACTGAGAGGAGGGGGGAGCAAATGGGGAGTTGCCTTTCAATAGGTATAAAGTTTCAGTTATTCAATATTAATAGTTGCTAGTGAACTGCTCTACAACATTGTGTCTCTGATTAATAATACTTTATTGTACACTTAAAATTTTTTGGAAGGGTGAGTTTCACATTAAGTGTCCTTAACACAATAAAAAAATTTTAATGCTATAGTACTGATCATCTGTAAGATGATCATAATAATGTTTCAAAATGTCTTTTTGTTATTTTTACACATTATAGGAAGACAACTAGTAAAGATAAATAGTAAAGATTACATTGAACCCCTTTTAATCCCTAGTGTTGTTTTTCAAGGTCTTCCTTTATTCACAGTTGTCTTTGAGGTTGAATTTTCTGTACAACAGTTAAGGGATCTGAGGACTCATTCCACATAATCTGGCTTTTATCTGTTTTAAATATTACTATGGAACAAAATAATTCTTTGGAAAAACCTTAACACAACACTATTTGAGTGACTAATAAATGGGATGTTTTCTGTGCAAAAATATCAGGGAAATAAAAAGGAAAGGTTGGAAAAAGGAGGTATAATAGTTGAGAACAGAAAGTATTATTAAAAATTCATTTATTCATTCCTTCTCATAATTGAACAAATGTTAGTAGAGCACTGCTATTTGCCTAGTGCTATTCTAGGTAATGGGGAAAAGCACTGAACTCAATAGACAAAGTCTCTGCTTTTCTGGAATATACATTCTTATTTGGAGAGAGAGAGATAACAAACAAATACATAATGATGTGTAAAGCAATATTAAGGGTAAATAACCTCAGAGACAAGATTACATTTGAGCAGAGAACTAAAGAAAATGAGGGAATTAACCATGTGAATATCTGAGGGATGAATACTTTTATCTTCAGAACTTTCTGAAATTGTTTGGTATAACTAGTATTTTGACCTATTTCTATAGCACTTTGATGAAAGTTAAGTGGCTTATAGAAGGACAATCACTGCTTTGATCAATATTTAAATTAATTGAATCTACTATGGCTAATATTCTTTCTCTGAAAATTACAGTCAAACTGAAGACAAACTCAGTCCCAACATGGAAGTGAACAGGTTAGCTTCTGGCTTTAGTTTTGTATTCTAGCTTCAAACAATCTAGCAAATTGGAGTTCTTAATTAATGACCTCATATTAAAGACTACATGATAGTGAAAATACTTGTGAATTAATGACTTCATACTAATGATTGCATGATAAAGAAATTTTTTTATGATTTGTAAGAAATACCTGTTCTTTAAAAAGATCAATCTCATGTAATATACAGCACTTACATGTAATATCTCAGATATTTCACAAGGGAGGTTATTTTTAAAATTCCATTTATTTATTTGACACAGAGAGAGAGACAGTGAGAAAGGGACCACAAGCAGGGGGAGTGGGAGTGGGAGAAGCAGCCCCCCTGCTGAGCAGGGAGCTGGATGCCCACCGATCCCAGGACCCTGGGACTACTACCTGAGCCGAAGGCAGATGCCCAATGACCAAGCCACCTAGGAGCCCCTCACAAGGGAATTTTTAAAATACTGCCTATCTGGAGCACCTGACGGGCTCAGTTAGTAGAGCATGTGACTCTTGATCTCAGGGTCATGAGTTCAAGCCCCACATTGGGCTTTCTAAGGGAAGAGAAAGAAAGAAAGAAAAAGAGAAAGGAAGAAAGGAAGGGCTTTAAAAAAATAAACGAAGGGCACCTAGGTGGCTCAGTGGGTTAAGCCTCTGCCTTCAGCTCAGGTCATGATCTCAGGGTCCTGGGATTGAGTCCCGCATCGGGCTCTCTGCTTGGCAGGGAGCCTGCTTCCTCCTCTCTCTCTCTCTCTGCCTGCCTCTCTGCCTATTTGTGATCTCACTCTGTCAAATAAATAAATAAATAAAATCTTTAAAAATAAATAAGTAAATAAATAAATAAAAATACTACCTATCTTTTGAAGAAAATCACTCCCCATATTTTTTCACTATAATGATGGAAATATAATGGAAATATGTAATGGAAATATGTAAAAAAATGTTGTATTGTTTATTAATTGAATGTCACACTTTTAGGGGGATAGAAAAATGACATCCCCAAGAAAGATTGCAACCATGTGAAAAATTGCATTTTAATATGTTTAATTGCTTTTATAATATTTAACAAATTATAAAAATCTTTCTCAGTTATCTCTTGATTTCTTATAAAATTCAGTTAGTATATATCACAATTAAATTGATTACTTTTTTCCATTTTACATAAAACAAATTAATTCTTTTCCAGTATGTATCAATGCTAACTTGCTAAGTGGTCGTCTACTGTGTGTTTGTGATCTTTATGCTAGGTTTTGACCTGTGAGAAATTTAGCCAATTTGTTTTTGTTAGTTTGACAGCAGTCTATTCAGTTATAGTATTCTCTGTGAAAATTCCAGTAAAACTGCACCTGAGTTGGTATCCCCAACTTTCATTTTTAAGAAGAAAATGGGTTAAGAAGCTTCAGACATTTGAGAACATATCCCTCACCATATATAGTTAATGGTATAATAACCTAGTCCTATCCTCAAATTGTCCTGTTGTGAGGCTACTGATTTTACTTCATGTGAATTTTTTACAGTAACTTAATATGTTTCTGGCAGTCTGTTCATTCTACTGTCATATGCATAGCTCAAATGTTACTTCCATTTTGCCATGTCTTAATCCCCACCTGGCAACTTACAACAGAAAGGCCAGGGTTTAAGGGCAACAATTCATTATATCAATGTGAATTTAATCAAACATATTGGTGTTGCTGACAGGTGGCAGCTCATCGATAAAAATAACTGCTTCTGACAATACCGAGCAGCTCTTTTATGACATTTTGTTCCAGCCAATTTTTACACCATTCTTTCATTTATAAAATAGTTTCTCCTAGGAGTAATGAATATGGATGCCCCATATTCAATGCCATTTTACCTATCAGAATTCCATTTCTTCATTCCTTTACAATCTGATTTGTGGGTCCTTTGCTTTTATTAGGAAATTCCTTTTGAGTCACTATACAAATATGTATAAAGTAAGTAATTCTATTGATCAACAACAAAGAACATTTGAGGAAAGAGAAATATCAAACATATAAAATACTTGTAACTCACCCAAATGACTTGTTTTCAAAACAGAAAACTATTAATTACGGTGATGAGAAATTTAACACTAATATGCACACAGTATGATGTGAATAAATCAGAAATGCATTTTTTTCCATTTATGAAACATTGCCAATCTTGTAAGCCTAGATGATCTCCACATAGAAAATAAGGAGAAGAGGGGTGCCTGGGTGGCACAGTCAGTTAAATGTCCGCCTCTTGGTTTTGGCTCAGGTCCTGATCTCATGGTTGTGATCTCATAGTCATGAGATCAAACCTGTGTCGGGCTCTGTGCTTAGTGCAGTGTGCTTGAGATTCTCTCTCCCTCTCCCTCTGCCACTCCTTCTTGTATTCTGTCTCTCTCTGAAATAAGTAAATAAATAAATCTTTAAAAAAGTAAAAAAGAAGATGAGGAAGTAAAATCTCCATCTCTCCTTTGGGGCTGGCAAAGAAACAATAATCCCACTTATACTTAGCACAACTAAAGTGAAGAAGGTTTGTACCTTTCAATAAGACACCAACTGTAAAAGAATTTCTTCACCTATCCATAGTTGGGGTCACAAACTTATTTTCATAAAACAGTATTTAATAGAATTTGATGGCACAACTGTCAAGTAAATTAATCCATTACCCTAAAATAATCTTGGTTCACCCTTTTTGGCTTTGCTTAGTTTTCTTAACCCCACAATATTCTTACAATCCCATGTGCCTGTAAGTGTTCATTTTCATAAGAAGGGTTATGAAAACAGTATGTGTGACTGGCTCCAATTCATTACTATCATTGGGAAAACAGTTGGAATAATAAGCACTACTAAGATTATAATGGTAAGGTCAGCTTTGCAGAGGACAGCATCTAAGTGATTTGCCCACCCAGCCATACACCCTGCTAATGTTGCCAATGGTGCATTCCCTATCTTGTATGAGTCAAGTCAGATACACTCAGCTGTCAATCAAGGAGACAATGATAAGTGCATTCTAAACTGAGACAAGCTGTGAAAGGTAAGCCACTGAAATCCAGACACAAAAATGTTGCTGGCAAAAAATGTGGCTTACTTTGTGACCCAACTTCAAGGGAGTTAAAAGGACATTTGGTGAAAATAGTGGGTTTGTTAGATCTGTGGCCTTTGGCATGCCACAAATGTTCTTGGTGTCAGTTCCCTGAACTACAAATTATAGATAATATTCCTACCATGCTCATATTATCTCAGAGAATGACATAATGTTTAAAAAGCCTTTCACCTGAGACATAATAGATATCCAATAATGAGCACATACAATTGTTGTTACTGTTTTTATCATTCTTTTTGTTCATAATACCTTTGAAAGAATTTACTATGAAGGCCTTTTATCCTATAATGCACCTCTTCCATCAAAAGGCATTACAAGGGGACGCCTGGGTGGCTCAGTTGGTTAAGCAGCTGCCTTCGGCTCAGGTCATGATCCCAGGGTCCTGGGATCGAGCCCCACATCGGGCTCTCTGCTAGGCAGGGAGCCTGCTTCCCTTCCTCTCTCTGCCTCTCTCTGCCTACTTGTGATCTCTCTCTGTCAAATAAATAAATTTAAAAAAAAATTTAAAAAAATTTGAAAAAGAAAAAAAAGGCATTACAGGGCACCTGGGTGGCTCAGTGGGTTAAGCCTCTGCCTTCAGCTCAGGTCATGACTTCAGGGTCCTGGGATCGAGTCCTGCATCTGCTCAGCAGGGAGTCTGCTTCCTCCTCTCTCTCTCTCTCTGCCTGCCTCTCTATTTGTGATCTCTCTGTGTCAAATAAATAAATAAAATCTTTAAAAAAATAAAAAAGGCATTACATTCTCCCATAGATAGGATGGGTGCTGCTTTATTTTCCGAAAAATCAAGGGTAAACTAACAGAAATAAATCCTCTGGCCTAAACAATTAGGATAGGTCACATTCAAAACATTACTCTTCATATATATAATAGTTGAAATCAGGTAATTCCACAATCTCTGATTTCCTAGACAACTTATAATTATAAAAACATGGGCTTTCTTCTTCTCTCCTATGTTTTACGTCCTATTACTATTTTCTTTATTTTTCTGTTACAAAAATTTGCCATCTCTTTACAAACTTTTTCTTGACACTTCTAGAATTATCACATCTTCAAAATTTCCACATAACACTATTAATTCTCAGCAAGTTTTATCCTGGCTCTCCTGCTTAGACCTCTGTTTCCCTATAGGTCATTTCCAATATAACAAAGCATCTGATCTCCTGCAGATACAGAAAAGGACTTGAGGATTCTCAAGGTTTTCCAATTTCCTTCTAAGCCAGGGTTATCTTAACCAAAATTCATTATTTACATCAATATCATTAAGTTATACAATAGTCCGGGGTGCCTGGATAAGTCAGTTGGTTAAACGTCTGCCTTCAGCTCAGGTCATGATCCCAGGGTTCTGTGATTGAGCCCTGCATGTGGCTCCCTGATCAGTGGGAAGGTGGCTTCTCCCTCTCCCTGCTCTTGTGCTCTCACTCACGTGTTCTCTCTCTCTCTCTCTCTCTCACTCGCTCTCCGATAAATAAATAAATAAATAAAATTTTAAAAATAAAAATTTATACAATAATCTGTCTGCTTTATATCTGCTCTAGTGACCTACTGGCCACTCACCTGTCCCTACTACAAACCATTTATTAATGACTACTCCTTCTTTTGATTGCCCTCTCTTTTTACCCTTTATCTGAGTGATTTATATAACTGTGTACATGTTCTATCCAGCACTCCAATAGACTCAAAGTTTATATGCTTCCTAAGAATGATCTCTGTTACTCTAACACCCTCAATCAACCTATACTCTGTTATCCTCTGGAATCACTCCATTTTTAAAAGATCATAATTAAAAACAATCTCTTGCTCTTTCTCCAACAGTTTTTCTACCTTTCTCCCTTGTTCCAACAAAAGCTTTAACTATCTGCATTATCTTCATTCAAACTTTTATCCTTCAAATTTTCTCCCAAACTTCTAGCCTCCTCTTGTCTTTAATTCTTTATACATGTATTAAAGATCACATAATCCCTCATTTAAACTATTATTGAGGCATTATCCTCAAGAATCCTACCCATGATTTTTCTATTTCATTAAGAACACAATACATCAATCCTGGACCAATCCAGCTGTTATGGACTGATATGTTTATGGTGGCCCCCTGCAACCAATGTGATTGTATTAGGAGATGAGGAAGTGATTAGGTTGTGAGGGTGGAGCTTCTGTGAATGGGACTGGTGTCATCAGAACAGAAAAGAAACCTCAGAGAGCTCTCTTACCCATTCTACCATCTGAGGACACAGGAATAAGACAGTCACATATAGACCAGGAAGCAGGCCTAAATCAGATACCAAATCTGTTGATGCCTTGACCAAGGACTTCCCAGCCTCCAGAACTTTGAAAAATAAATTTCAGTGGTTGGTAAGCAACGCAGGTGATGGTATTCTGTTACAGAAGCCCAAATAGACTGATAACCAACCATTCAGATAAATGAAAAACCCATAAAGCAGATAATAACAAAAGAAAAGAATCCAGAGAAGGTAAGAAACCACAATAAATACTTTAAGATTTTCACTTAAATTTAAGTAGGAAGGATTTTATCTCATAAAATAATACCTAAATGAGTAGGAATAGGAAAGGAGCAAAAAATAAGGGGGGGGGGCACTTTTGTTCCTAAACCCAAAGAACATAGCACTATCTACCATGCTTTTTGCATAAAAAAATATTAGGTGCAATACAATGTAAGAGGAATAATAGCAACTTCACGAAATCAATAATTTCAACACACGTGGAAATCTAGTTTAAGAATTTGTAAGAATTGTTTTTAGGAATCATATGTATTACCTTGGAATAAGTTTTCCAAATCACTGCTTTAGATGAAATGTTTATTAGATCTTTGTAAATAAACTATTTTTAACACCATAAACATCATCCTTGATGTTTTTTGATATTAACCAAGAGAATAATTAGTTTAAATATAGATATCTCAGCTTGTAGATAATTGTGACAGTTGTGTATGGTTAGCTGCACTCTACTCTGTTTTTAAACAAATAATGTGTAGGAGGACATATGCCTGCTTTACCTAGTTTTTAATTGTTGACATACCAGATGCTACAATTTAAGCCATCTTCAAAAATTGATTGATGATGGGGTGTCTGGGTGGCTCAGTCTGTTAAGTGTCTGTCTTTAGCTCAGACCATAATCTCGGGATCCTAGGATCTAGGCCAGTGTCCGGATCCATGCTCTGTGGGGAATCTGCTTCTCGCCCTCCCTCGGCCCCTCCCTACTGACTGTGTTCTTTCTCTCTCTCTCTCTCTCTCTCTCTCAAATAAATAAATAAAATCTTTTTTAAAAAATTGATTGATGCTTCATGAATATAGATCTTTAAAGAAATGTAGATGCATCTCAAATGCAGGTAATACTATATTCTAATATAAAAACAAATAGTACCATGAGTTTTAAAGAAGTAAACGGAACAAAATAAAAAATAAAAATTAAGTTCTCATATTCACATACTCCTTAGGGTAGACAAAATGAGCATGTTACTGCATGAGTATAATAAATCTGAACCTATTAGGAGAAAACTGGGGGAATGATTTCACAGCAAAATCTCCACAGGGAAGGGGGAGTCTTCCATACATCAATCTGGGCTGCTTTTGCAACAATATTAGAAAATATTACTCTTTAATGAAGATGGAAGTAAATGCAATTTTGTAACTGGTAAGAAGGAGATTGAAGAGAATCTTTTTTGATGAAAATCTCAAAATGCAGTCCATTTCTACCCAGATCAAAAAGGAAAGGGAACAAAGAAAGCAAAACCACTCTTAAAATAGGTTATAAATGGAGTAATGGGTGCTCTTTTTCCATCTCTCATCTTTGAAGGTGATGTGATGTTTTGAAGAGTAATTACCAGATCTTTGTGAAATACAGTATTATCTTTATGAAATGTTGAGACAGAATATAAGTTGGGTTGTTTTCATTGATCTTATACCAAATTTCATTTATGACATTCATAAATAGCTAGACACTATATAGTTAGTGGATCTTTTAGAACTCTGAAGAGTATGGCAATTTGTTCCCTTGGAGAATATAAACATTATGGCTACTGGTTACTATATTTACACATGGTTTAAACACAATCCTTCCTGAAGACAAAAAATAAAATAAAAATAAAAATAAAAATAAAAAAGGTTATAGTCCTTGGTTTCATTTCTAACTTCTTAACACTCAGCATGAGATCAGTGACTTGTACAATGTGTACTCTTATAGTCCCAGAGGTACTTTATAATATTTAGTATAAATATAATTTGAAATTAACTAAGATATATTCTTAGGAAGTGGCATCATGTAGTGGAAAGAGCACAGTATTTAAATAGAAAAAATGTGAATTTGAGTAATAAATGTTCATTTATTAGCTGAATTGTGCCTTCATTTATAAAACATGATGTCTATTCTGGAAACATCACAGAATTATTAAATGGTTATTATTATTAAATGGTTATTAAATGGAATGATATATTTAAATTTTAGTAAACTAGAAAGCACTATAGAAATATAATATATTATTATTATTGTCTGCTAAATTAATAGAGGTAGAGTGAATGAGTATCTGCTGGTTATATAATCTGGTGTGATGCAGTTAGCCTGTATTATTTCATGATTTCCTCTTATTTTTTTTTCCTCTTATATTTTTTCTCTCTTTTATTTTAGAAATGGAGTGATGTTAAGAGAGGTCACATAGGGCGCCTGGGTGGCTCAGTGGGTTAAGCCGCTGCCTTCGGCTCAGGTCATGATCTCAGGGTCCTGGGATCGAGTCCCGCATCGGGCTCTCTGCTCAGCAAGAAGCCTGCTTCCCTCTCTCTCTCTCTGCCTGCCTCTCTGTCTACTTGTGATCTCTCTCTGTCAAATAAATAAATAAAATCTTTAAAAAAAAAAAAAAGAGAGGTCACATAATTCAGTAATCATAACTTGTCTAGTAACTGGAAGAATCAAGTCTTACTGAAAACTCATTCTCTTTCTACCTACCTCACGCTGTTATTGTGAGAAGTGTTATTAGGACAGTGCGGAGAATAGTCTTTATTTTAACCCATCACTTAATGTTTTTAAGTGTAATCAGTTGTATAATACAATGTATTAGATATCTTTTTATAGCACTTTAGATTCTCTTGACCCCATAAGTCCATACATTGTCAATCAGTTTTGTGGAGGCTTTGAAAACCTTAACATATCACAACTTGAACCTTTTTGAACCTACTTAAATTCATGTATGTGCAGTCTAGAAGTAAGAGCAACCAATGCCCAGTGGGCTACCCATGACTTTAATGGGCCATAATTAAAGGGATAAATATTTATCTTTCATCCCCGAGAGGGTTAGTTCTGAGATACATTTTCTAAGACACATCAGAAGGAACCTTTTCTGACACCAATCTGGCAAGGTTTTGGGAGCACCTACTTACAACCCGACTAAGGAGTCAGTCTTTTATTCTGTTTTGGTTTTTTGCTGGTGAATATGGGTTTCCAAGGAAGGAAGTCTTGGTTCACACTTGGTCTTTGCTGACAAAGGCAGGAATGGAGCCAGTTTTTCTGTGGTGTCCAATGAGAGTAGACCAGTTACTGTCTAAAAGTTTTCTATCTTTTTAAACTACTTTTTTACTGGTCCTTTCGCTGAAGAAAACGGGCTTTCATTGGAGATTTTTCTTCATCTTTTGGTGTTTTTGGATTTTTGGTTTCTCCAGCACTAAATCTAGGATGGATGAGGCACAGACAACAAAAACAACAACAAAAACAGAAAATTTAACACATGTTTTTCCTCAGGTCCTTATGTCCCTACCTGGTCTGCCATCTTCTCTCTACATATGGAAGTCTTCTTATGTTTATTTTATATAAAATGTTCAAGGCTTTTAGATTTAATTAGCAAGAGAGATAGGGAAAAAGTTGTGGGCTTTTTTTTTGTTTTGTTTTGTTTTTGTTTTTGTTTTTCTCCATCTTTCTGGAAGCAGAAGCTCCTGGAGAGCTTGAAATAGTTCTTGTGCCCATGACTCACTTTAGATTGCTTAATTAAACTCTCTAAAAATGAGCATGTGTATTTTTTTAATTTGATATATATGCTCAATAACTAGGATTATTTTGCAACTTTCATAACTTTTGCCTTCAAGTTTTGAAAGTCTCTTTCTGAAGATTCAATTCATATCTTGTAAATTCCAACAGCAAGTATCCTGAATCTTATGTACACTTTGGGTTGAGAATTTCTATACACAAACTCCTCTCTTCTACAGGTTCCATGGGATCAAAGATCACCCATCATTCATGGAAGGCTTTTATAATGAGTCCCTTAGTTTTGCTACCTATAAGCAGAAAGATCCTACTTTTGCAATATTCCTCCTCTTACCTGTACCTTGCAAAATTAGTTGCTTTGTAATTTTGTGGCACATGAGCTCTTTAAAATTCTGTATGTGTGTGAGTGCGAGAGAGACAGAGAGAAGAGGGTGCTAATTGCATATAACATGAGGGAAACCTACCAATATACATACTGATTTACAGTTAGGAACCCATACGCACACAGAAAAAAAATTGGCTTGTTCATATAAACAAAAAGCAATTACAATCTTTATGAGATTCACTTTCCTCTTATGACATATTATTATATGTACAACAATATTAGCTACATCATTAATGTATCTCAGATTAACTTTTTCTTAAATTTTATTTAATTGCAACAATAAATTTGATTTATATATTCCCTGTTACTCATACGCTATGGTCATCTGTTTTTGTTTTTTTTTTTTTTTTAAGATTTTATTTATTTATTTGTCAGAGAGGGAGAGAGTGAGAGCACACAAGAGGGGGAGCAGCAAGGGAGAAGCAGGCTCCCCGCTGAGGTAGGAGCCCCATGCAGGACTCAATCCCAAGACCCTGGGATCATGACCTAAGCCAAAGGCAGACACTTAACTGACTGAGGCACCCAGGTGTCCCCATCTGCTTGACTCTGAGGAACTAACTGAGGGTTTTGGAGGGGAGGGGGTGGCAGGTTGGGTGAGCCTGGTGGTGGGTACTCTGGAGGGCACGTACTACATGGAGCACTGGGTGTGCTGCATACACAATGAATTCTGGAACACTGAAAAGTAATTTAAAAAATAAATAAAAATTTTTAAAAAAGAAAAGAAATCAGGTAGAAATTTTTGTGTTATTGCATTAGCATGATATTATATCTTGCCTTTTTTAAACATATTGTTCTAGAATGAAAGATGTACACTAAATAAATTTAAAATATTAATGTCTATTTGCAAACATGTGTTTGAATGTATGTGTGTGTATTTACCTAAATGCTTATGATATTTTTAAAAATAAATCTTAGTAATTGCCAGTCAAAGGATATTTTTCATTGATACAACAGAATATCAACTTTTGAAAAAGAGACATCTATGTCTGTTTTTGTGGAAAGGAAAAATAAAAAGAATAATTAGTCTCAATGTGAGAAAAAATAAAGATGGCTCAAGAAACACTATGGAAATGATAACCAAAAAATAAAACAGAAATGAAAATATAAATGCTCAAATTTATCTGCTAGAGGAAATACATTAGACAAAATATATTTGAAAATTGAGAATTATGAATAAATTAACATTGTGTGGTAAGCTTAAAAATAGCCCCCTGCAAAGGTAATTTTGTTCTTGAAAGAAATGGAATACTAAGTCACTGAAGAAGAAAACATAAGGTCTAATCCAGGCTATTATGAAGGAATAACTGGCAAACATTTGGAAGAAAAAGTAATTTAACTGGCACAATACACAAAATAATCTCCAGACAAAATATCAAAGCAAAAAAAAAAAAAAAAAGACATAAAATCTTTAAAGGTAAATATAGGCAAAAAGAGAGAGAGAGAGAGACCTGGAAAGCCATTTATAAGAATGAATTGAACATAAAACCACTTTTACATCTGCATTGTATTTCTTATGTTGGGCTTATACAAATAAATGAGCTAGACACCTAGATATTGTGATAACTAAAAATAATTCAAGTAGAAAAAAAAAACACTATGTTTCTGAGTAAAAAACAAACCAAAGACAACCCCAAGGCCCCACAAAAAAACAGAAATCCTGAAGTATAGTAGTATATATTTGACTCGGCTTTGCTTCCAAGGGTGTTTGTTGGCTTACAAAAGGGAAAGGAGACCAATTATAAAAACTGAAAAATGTATGAACCAAAATTATGTCAAACTTCAGACCAATAGAAATTGATACTTGAAGAAAATGGAGCAAGTTTTAAGATGGTGACAATTCTGAGGTACTGTCATATATCTCAATTTCCTATCCTATTTGTTTCTACAGAAGATAATTTGTTTTGGCCTCAGTTGCTTATTACAGAATCTATGCTGGGCAGTGTTGAACATCACTATCACCCTAAATCTAAATAAGTTCACTAGGTACTCAGATGTAGTACCATTGATAAGGATTTATTTATTTTATTGTCATACCTAAAGCATATTATTTGCAAAATAAGTTGACATTGATTTTTGACTTGGAAAATTATCATGTTTTAGGTTTTGTCTTCACCTAATTGATGACCTTGGAAGTTTTACTAACCTGCCCAAAAGTTCCTTTCTGAGAGAACAGTATACAGTCTAGCAGTAGTCACACAGAGCCTCAAGTTTTAAAATGGCGCTTGAAAGTTCAACTTCCACTAAACATTTCCCTCAGCAGACAGGATGATTAGACAAATAGGTCAAAACGCCATTGTTAATACTGTGATAGTATGCTACCTCCTAATCACAACTGCTATACTTTCATATTTTATGGCCGGACTATTCTTCATCATTTAACGTACCAAATGTATGGACAGCATGCATACACACATACACACACATATAACATAACTTTCTCAATTATTTATTTTCCCTATGTCTTCAGCTATCTGGCCATGGTAGGCTGGCCATGGTTGGCTGGTTGATGCAGAATATCCACACCATATGTAATGCACATAATCATATCAAACATCAAAAGTAGAAGTTTTCAAGTGAACTCCCAATTACTTGCTCTCTTATTTTCATTTTCTCAGTATTCTCTCTTCTTTGTCCTCTCCCCAGTTATTTGCCTTTCAAAAACCATCTTACTGTTTCTTTTAAAATTAAAGAGGTGTTCTTCAGTTATATTTGGTGATGAAAGCTGTTGCATAACACCTAGAGTACTTCACACTTCAGAATTGAAATTTAACTAGATTACTTAAAGATTATTTCACTCTAGTTTTTTATATGTCTCTGATTCAGATCATTTCTTTAATATTTTGGTTTTCTCCCTCTAAACTATATCCATCATACTTTAATTGTAAGTTTGGTAAAATGATAAAATCAGCAAAACTTTCATTTCTTCGTTGTAAATGAGTTATTAAAAATGAGAGAGAGAGAGAGAGAGAGACGGGGGACAGAGAGAGAGGGAGGAGGAGATGAGATCTTTCTAGCTTGAAGAAAAAGCTTCCAGGGACAAAATTAGAAACTAAATAAAGTCTTTTAGACTTAGAGTTGCTGCCCAAAATGCAGACTGAAAATTGGTAATGCAATCAGTTGAGTTACTGCATGTAATAGAGGCACTGATGAGCTCTGGTTCAGAAGTCATGCAGGCCTGGCTTGAATCTGAACTCATCCATTTCCATCCATTTCCTTCGGTAAGTTTTTAACTACCCTTGGCCTCTTCTCTATAGTGGGGAAAATTATGACCACTACTGGCATGAAATAAAAGTGCAATAGATTTTAGATAATGTGAATATTTCTTACACAAATCCTCAGGGAAAAAAATGAAAAATATATCACAGGCCTTAGGTAATAATTATATCAAGTCTGAAATTTCATTGTATTTTTAGGCATGATAAACGCTGGGAAAATACTTGGTATTTATTATACATATTATTGGAGTAAAAGTATAGGAAAATATGGGCACCTAAATAAATTTACAGCAGTTCAAATTCATTATGAACATTGACCTACAGTGAATATTTTTAATTTAAAATTTGATTGGCTATTTTGCAAAAGTAGAAGTGTATGATGGAAAAACTTAAATCAGATTTAACAATAAAATTATATTGGAAGTTCAGGATTCAATCTCTGAGAGGTATTTGAAGTTCATAGGGGCATGTTGGTCTGGAAATGGTAAAGGTGTGTAATAAAAATAAGGAAATTCTGAGACAAGAAAATAAAAGAAACTGATGGTATATTGGGTGAGCTGTACTATGTTCAACAAAATCATGATACAGTCAGGTCGTGGCTATGTTTATTCACATCAAATTCCACTGTGTTTAACAAATGAGAAATGTCATCTTATGTTGATAAAAGAATGGTTAGTAACAAATCTGGCTACTTCATATGATGCTTAGAACCAATTCAGTATCCATATGATACAATTCTAAGTGAGTGTTGCTTATTATGGATTTTAAAATAATTGGCAAAACTGTTGAAATCTTGGTGAGAGACTATACCAAAAAGACATTATATTCAGATAGTTACAGAAAAAGAATAGGACTTAGATTCATCTAGCCTGAGTTTCATCCCTGTATCTGCCATTTATTGTTTTTGATATTGAACATGAATTTCTCTTCTCAAAGACTGTTTTCTTAATTGAGCCAATACTTCAGAGAAGTCATCCATAATGCTTTGTACTTCCTGTTATGTGCTCTTGAAAGCAATGGTGAATCTTTTTGGAATCTTTTTGGATTAGTTGTTATTTAATCATTTTATTCTTCATTGTCAGTAGCAATTGCTTTATTAAAATTAATGCTTTCATCGAATTCCTTGTATAGTGTAAGAATGCCCCACCAATTTCTTTTTTCTTTTTTTTTTAGCAGAATGCTGGATAACATAGTTATGAGTTTGCCATTTCTGTTGATCAACTAGTCCTATTATGTAAAATGGTAGAATGTATTGCAGTTATTTCCAAATCATTGTAGGTGTAAATTGACTAAATTCTTGCCATTAAAATTAGATTGATATGCACAATGTTCATCTCAAAAATTTATTTTAGGGGTACCTGGATGGCTCAAGTCAGTTAAGTGTCTGCCTTGGGCTCAGGTCATGATCCCAGGATCTCTACAGGGAGTCTGCCTTTCCCTCTCCCTTTGCCCCTCCCCCTGACTCATTCTCTCTCACATGTGCACTCTCTCTCTTTCAAATAAATAAAAACTTTTAAAAATTGCTTTAGATTAATGAATAATGTTGCTACATATTAAATATAAAGTAACTTATGTGAATATACTTAAAAACATATTGCTGTTAGTACTACCTGTTAATTGCCCAAATTATTTTAAATCAGAATTTTGCCATATAGCCAATAATAAAATTTATATTCCTACTATTTTCCCCCCATTTTATAGTGATTTGACACATTGATGTGCTCTAATAATAATAATAGAGTATACAACTCCAGCTTAACTTTTATAAATTAGTTAAGGAACAGTTATTCTTTGATTAATAGTTATAAATCATCTTTATTTAGAGAAGTGTTAGTTGTCTTACAAATACTATTCCAACATCCATGACAAAATTGAAGAATAGCCACCACCATATAGTAAATTGAAAAGTTCTGCAGATATCACAAAACAGCGTAGAATTCATCCAATACTTAATACTTTTTAATTTTATTTAAGATTTTATTTATTTATTTGACAGAGACATTGGGAGAGGGAACACAGCAGAGGGAGTGGGAGAGGGAGAAGCAGGCTTCCTGCTGAGCAGGGGAGCCTGATGCAGGGCTCGATCCTGAGAACCTGATATGGAGTTCGATCCCAGGACCCTGGGATCATGACCTGAGCTAAAGGCAGGCGCTTAACAACTGAGCTACCCTGGTGTCCCAATACTTTTTTATTTTAATTTCATAATTATTTAGAGGATATTTTTGAAGGACATGGGAAAAATTCAGTCTCTGGCACTATGTTTAATGAGAGTCATTGTAGCAGAAAGACGGTCTATTATTCTGAAGAGAGACTGGGTTCAAATTCTAGTTGTCAGTTTTAATCTTGAAGAAAAAATTATTATAGGCTTATTTGAGGCCTACATGAGATAATGAACTCATAATTATCCTACACCAGGATGGTATACAGTGCCTATTAGATAAAGCTCCTATTTAGTCAGGAGAATTTTAATTTGAGCCCCCGATTATCTCTTTTTCTGAACTTTCATTATTTCTCATTCTTATAATATATATTTTATAAAACAATATACTCTATAAAATGATGTTTGATAACATGGATTTAAAAGTCTAATTGCTTTGTATATGAATCTTGGCTTTGCCACTTACAAGATATAAGAACTTAGACAAGTTATGTAATTTTTCAGAGATCAATTTCCTTGTGCATAACATGGAGAGTACATTTTTACCTTACTCAAAGGAAATGTATGCCTGGTACATAATAAGCACTCAAGATTTGCTGTCATTACTATTTAAAAATTGTGAATTCTTCATACCTGGGTACTACGTCTAGTTTTGTGAGTGTGTGATCTTTAAGGAATAAAGAAATAAAGGGCACAAAAGTTTTTTAACTTTGTTAGTGTAGAAATTCATTAAATCAATTACCCATCTAATTACCCACATAGCAGCTTGTCCTTAAAGGATGAAATGTGTAATGACCAATACATTTTGCAAGTATCCAATAACATTAATATTATAGAGATAATTACTATTTAATCAAGACTGAGTTTCATCTACAAGAATAAAAAATAAAAGCTAAATAATTTGTTAGTGTAATTATTTGATGAAAACATTTCATATATTTGAAGAGTATAATTAATACTTGAGATAGAAATTTTATACAGACACACACACACACAAAACACACATAAAGTTTGGATTCGTTCACAGAACTCAGCTAAATTCTTTACTATATTACCTAAATTTATAAATCCGTGATTATCCAGGTAAAAAATATTATTTTGCTGGGTGAAACAATTAGTAAATGCTTCAAATTTTCATTTATTAGAGTGAACATTTTTTAATCAAAGTGGGTCACCTTTAAAGTGATGACTTTTTTCTGTCATTTTTATTATTTTTGAATAATTTAACATTCAGAGTTCTATACTATTAGAAACTATTCAAATAGAGAAATAGTTATAAAATGTTCCATTTAAATTTGCCATTGATCTGACCTGAGCTAGCAATGTAATTCAAATGGGAAAATGATATTGTTTTATTCTACTTTCAGTAAAATGTTGAAAATTATAATCTTTCAATAACTTTAGGTAGCATTTCAGAGGTTGGAGCTACATTCTTACTGTTTTACTTAGTCTTTTACACCCTGTGTATTTTTTTAAAGACTTTGAAGACTCTGACCCATATGAGCTAGGTATGAAAAATCATAGACAGGAAAGTGTACTCACATGCTCCCCAAATCAGTAAGCAACAATGGAGATGACAGAAAACTTTCTGGGGGTGCCTGAGTGGCTCAGTCGTTTGAACCTCCTACTTTTGGTTTTAGCTTGGGTCATTATTTCAGGATCATGGGATGGAGCCCTGCATTGGAGTCCATGATCAGCTGGAAGTCTGCTTCAGATTCTCTCCTTCTCCCTCTGCCCCCTCATCCTAAAAAATAAATAAGTAAATCTTAAAAAAAACCTTATGGAATGAGAATAATCTTTTTAAGCAATCAGTAAATACTTAGTAGCCTGATAATGTAAGTAATTATTTTGAAATAATCTATAATTTAACATCTAATAAACTGAGAGCATTTTCGCCATTCAGTTATTATGAACATTGATAACTGTGTTCTAATAACCCTCAGACCTTCAGGAACTACTGGGTTGTAGATGTAGACTAGAAATGAATTACATGCATTAGTGTTCACCTAATTTTGGGATATCTAAATGTCTTTCTCAGTTGAGGGAATATCTTGAAAAAAAGTATCTTGAAAATCTAGAAACAGTTCAAGATGATTAGGTTAAAGATTTATTTAATAATGCTATATAATTTTATTATTAATTGCACATATTTTTAAAAATTATTTTTATTAACAAGTAATGTATTATTTGACCCAGGGATACAGCTCTCTGAATCATCAGGCTTATACATTTCACAGCTCTCACCATGGCACATACCCTTCCCAATGACATAACCCAATCATCCTCTCCCTACCCCTCTAACCCCCAGCAACCCTCAGTTTGTTTTGTGAGATTAAGAATCTCTTATGTTTTGTCCCACTCCCACTCCTTGTTTCATTTATTCCTTCCTTATCCCCCAAGCCTCCCACCCTGCCTCTCAAATTCTTCATAGCAGGGAGATCAAAAGATAGTTGTCTTTCTCTGATTGACTTATTTCCTTCAACATAACACCCTCTAATTCCATCCACATCATTGCAAATGGCAAGATTTTATTTCTTTTGATGGTTGCATACTATTCCATCGTGTGTGTGTGTGTGTGTGTGTGTGTGTGTGTGTGTGTGTGTGTACACACATCTTCCTTATCCATTCATCTGTTGATGGACATCTAGGTTCTATCCATAGTTTGACTATTGTGGACATTGCTGCTATAAACATTCAGGTGCACATGCCCCTTTGGATCACTACCTTTGTAACTTTAGGGCAAATACCCAGTAGTGCAATTGCTGGGTCATAGGGTAGCTCTGTTTTCAACTTCTTGAGGAACCTCCATGCTGTTTTCTAGAGTGGTTATTCCAGCTTGCATTCCCACCAGCAGTGTAGGAGAGTTCCCTTTTCTCCACAACCTCTCCAACATCTGCCCTTTCCTGACTTGTTCATTTTAGCCATTCTGACTGGTATGAGGTATCTCATTGTCATTTTGATTTGTATTTCCCTGATGCCAGGTGATGTTGAGCATTTTTTAAATGTGTCTCTTGGCCATCTGGATGTCTTCTTTGCAGAAATGTCTGTTCATGTCCTGTTTCCTTTGCTATGAAAAAGATTTGATCTTGATGAAGTCCCAATAGTTCATTTTGTCCTTGCTTCCCTTGCCTTTGGCGATGTTTCTAGGAAGAAGTTGCTGCAGCTGAAGTAGAAGAGGTTGATGCCTGTGTTCTCCTCAAGAATTTTAATGGATTCCTGTCTCACATTGAGGTCTATCATCGATTTTGAGTCTATTTTTGTGTGTGCTGTAAGGAAATGGTCCAGTTTCATTCTTCTGCATGTGGCTGTCCAATTTTCCCAACATTTGTTGAAGAGACTATCTTTATTCCATTGGACATTCTTTCCTGCTTTGTCGAAGATTAGTTGGCCATAGAGTTGAGGGTCTATTTCTGGGCTTTCTATTCTGTTGAATTGATCTATGTGTCTGTTTTTGTGCCCCTACCGTACTGTTTTGATGATGACAGCTTTGTAATAGAGCTTGAAGTCTGAATGGTGATGCCACCAATTTTGGCTATCTTTTTCAACATTCCTCTGGCTATTCGAGGTCTTTTCTGGTTCCATATAAATTTTAGGATTATTTGTCCCATTTCTTTAAAAAAATGGATGGGATTTTGATAGGGATTCCATTAAATGTGTAGGTTGCTTTAGGTAGCATAGACATTTTCACAATATTTGTCCTTCCAATCCATGAGCATGGAACATTTTTCCATTTCTTTGTGTCTTCCTCCATTTCTTTCATGAGTACTTTATAGTTTTCTGAGTACAGATTCTTTGCCTCTTTGGTTAAATTTATTCCTAGGTATCTTATGGTTTTGGGTGCAATTTTAAATGGGATTGACTCCTCAATTTCTCTTTCTTCTGTCTTGCTGTTTGTGTAAAGAAACGCAACTGATTTCTGTGCATTGATTTTATATCCTGACACTTTACTGAATTCCTGTATGAGTTCTAGCAGTTTTGGAGTGGAGTCTTTTGGGCTTTCCACATAAAGTATCATATCATCACAAAGAGTGAGACTTTGACTTCTTCTTTGGTGATTCAGATGGTTTTATTTTGTTTTGTTGTCTGATTGCTGAGGCTAGGATTATAGTAATATATTGAATAACTGTGGTGATAATGGACAGCCCTGCCCAAACTCCTGACCCCAGGTGAAAAACTCTCTGTTTTTCCCCACTGAGAATGATATTTGCTGTGGGTTTTTCATAGATGGCTTTGATGATACTGAGATATGTTCCCTCTATGCCTACACATTGAAGAGTTTTGATTAAGAAAGGATGCTGTATTTTGTCAAATGCTTTTTCAGCATCTATTGAGAATATCATATGGTTCTTGTTCTTTCTTTTATTAATGTATTGTATCACATTGAATGATTTGCAGATGTTGAACCAAACTTGCAGCCCAGGAATAAATCCTACTTGGTTGTGGTGAATAATCCTTTTTTTTTTTTTTTAAGATTTTATTTATTTGGCAGACAGAGATCACAAGTAGGCAGAGAGGCAGGCAGGGTGGCGGGGGAAGCAGGCTCCCCGCCAAGCAAAGAGCCTGATGTGGGACTCGATCTCAGGACCCTGAGATCATGACCTGAGCCAAAGGCAGAGGCTTTAACCACTGAGCTACCCAAGCGCCCCTGAATAATCCTTTTAATGTACTGTTGAATTCTATTGGCTAGTATTGTGGTGAGAATTTTTGCATCCATGTTCATCAAGGATATTGGTCTGTAATTCTTGTTTTTGATGGGATCCTTGTCTGGTTTTGGGATCAAGGCCTCATAAAATGAGTTTGGAAGTTTTCATTCCATTTCTATTTTTTGGAACAGTTTCAGGAGAATAAGAATTAATTCTTCTTTAAATGTTTGGTAGAAATCCCCTGGGAAGCCGTCTGGCCCTGGGCTCTTGTTTGTTGGGAAATTTTTGATGACTGCTTCAATCTCCTTTGGGTCTAAAATGAGTTACTTGTAGACATCATATTGATGTCATTTTGTTTTTATCCATTCTGATACCCTGTGTTTTTTGACTGGGGCATTTAGCCCATTTACATTCAGGGTAACTATTGAAATATATGAATTAATTGCCATTGAACTGCTTCTAAGGTGACTGTTACTGTATATTGTCTCTGTTCCTTTCTGGTCTACTACTGTTAGGCTCTCTCTTTGCTTAGAGGACCCCTTTCAATATATCCTATAGGGCCAGTTTGGTGTTTACAAATTCTTTTAGTTTTTGTTTTTCCTGGAAGCTTTTTATCTCTCCTTCTATTTTCAATGATAGCCTAGCTGGATATATATTCTTGGCTGCATATCTTTCTCATTTAGTGCTCTGGATATCATGTCAGTTCTTTCTGGCCTGCCAGGTCTCTGTGGATAAGTCTGTTGCCAATCTAATATTTCTACCACTGTATGTTATAGACTTCTTGTCCTAAGCTTCTTTCAGGATTTTTTCCTTTTCACTAAGACCTCTAAGTTTTACTATTAGATGGGGGTGTGGACCTATTTTCATTGATTTTGAGGGGGTTTCTGTGTCCTCCTAGATTCTAATGATTTTTCCCTTTGCCATATTAGGGAAATTCTCCACTATACTTTGCTTCAATATACCTTCTGCCCCCTCTCTCTTTCTTCTTCTTTTGGGATCCCAATTATTCTGATATTGTTTCATCTTATGGTATCACTGATCTCTCGAATTCTCCCCACATGGTCCAGTAGGTGCTGTCTCTCTTTTCCTCAGCTTCATTATTCTCCATCATTTGGTCTTCTATATCACTAATTCTCTCTTCTTCCTCATTCATCCTAGCAGTAAGAGCCTCCATTTTTTATTGAACCTCACCAATTGTTTTTTTAATTTCAACTTAGTTAGAATTTAGTTCTTTTATTTCTCATGAAAGGGATTTTATTTCTCCAGAAATGGATTGTCTCATATCTTCCATGCTTCCATGCTTATTTTGAGCCTAACTAGCACCTTGATAATTATCATTCTGAACTGTAGTTCTGGCATATTGCCCATGTCCGTATTTTAATAAAATAAAAATAATAATAATTAAATAATATATATATATATGTATACATATATGTAGATACACACACACACACATACATGTAGACTGGTGAATAGAATAGAGCCACCCACTTGATTTTGGGTGTATTCTGGTCTCTTAGAAGAAACTACCTCCCAAAATTTTAAAGAAAGAAAAACATATATATACACAAATAAGGGTAAACACGATGAAGGGATGGAATATGACTGTAAATATGAAAATTTAAAGAAGAGTCTAAAAAAGGAATTGATAAGTTGGTTGGAAAAAGAAAAAAAAGCAAAAGAAGAGAGAATGAATATGATCAAACTGGAGACTAGAACAAAGCCATGTGCTAGATTTAGGGTATATTTTGATCTATTAGAAGAAATTGTATCCCAAAATTTTAAAGGAAAAAAAAACCTCTATGTATAGAAAAAATAAGATTAAATACAATCAAGGCATAAAATATGACTATAACAATGAAAATTTAAAAAGTATTTTTAAAGGTATTGTTAAGATAAAATAGTTAAAAAACGCTGAAAGAGGAAAGAGGAAAAGTTAAAAAAATAGAATAAGAAAAAATAAAATTTAAAAAAAATTAACTTTGCTCTTCTCCTACCCCCTCAACCCCCCATGTTGCATCTCCTCTCCCTCATATCAGGGAGATCATATGATAGTTGTCTTTCTCTGATTGACTTATTTCGCTAAGCATGATACCCTCTAGTTCCATCCACGTCATCACAAATGGCAAGATATCATTTCTTTTGATGGCTGCATAGTATTCCATTGTGTATATATACCACATCTTCTTTATCCATTCGTCTGTAGATGGACATCTAGGTTCTTTCCATAGTTTGGCTATTGTAGACATTGCTGCTATAAACATTCGGGTGCACGTGCCCCTTCGGATCACTACGTTTGTATCTTTAGGGTAAATACCCAGCAGTGCAATTGCTGGGTCATAAGGTAGTTCTATTTTCAACATTTTGAGGAACCTCCATGCTGTTTTCCAGAGTGGTTGCACCAGCTTGCATTCCCACCAACAGTGTAGGAGGGTTCCCCTTTCTCCGCATCCTTGCCAGCATCTGTCATTTCCTGACTTGTTAATTTTAGCCATTCTGACTGGTGTGAGGTGATATCTCATGGTGGTTTTGATTTGTATTTCCCTGATGCCGAGTGATATGGAGCACTTTTTCATGTGTCTGTTGGCCATCTGGATGTCTTCTTTGCAGAAATGTCTGTTCATGTCCTCTGCCCATTTCTTGATTGGATTATTTGTTCTTTGGGTGTTGAGTTTGCTAAGTTCTGGGAGACAAACCATAAGTGACTCTTAATCTCACAAAACAAACTGAGGGTTGATGGGGGGAGGGGGTTGGGAGAGGGGGGTGGGGTTATGGATATTGGGGAGGGTATGTGCTATGGTGAGTGTTGTGAAGTGTGTAAACCTGGCGATTCACAGACCTGTACCCCTGGGGATAAAAATATATGTTTATAAAGCTGTAAAAAAAAAAAAAAAAAAGAAAAAAGAAAGGATGAATACCCAAGTTTTGTAGCAACATGGATGGGACTGGAAGAGATTATGCTGAGTGAAATAAGTCAAGCAGAGAGAGTCAATTATCATATGGTTTCACTTATTTGTGGAGCATAACAAATAGCATGGAAGACAAGGGGAGATGGAGAGGAGAAGGGAGTTGAGGGAAATTGAAAGGGGAGGTGAACCATGAGAGACTATGGACTCTGAAAAATGATCTGAGAATTTTGAAGGGGTGGGGGGTGGGAGGTTGGGGGCACCAGGTGGTGGGTATTGTAGAGGGCACGGATTGCATGGAGCACTGGGTGTGGTGCAAAAATAATGAATACTGTTATGCTGAAAAAAATAAAAAAAAATTAAAAAGAAAAAAAAATTAACTTTGCAAGATTAAAGGATCCTGGGGAAAATGCCATGAATTCTATGTCTTGCTTTCCCCTAACTCTGGAGTTCCAGTTCTTGTTGATTGGTGAACTTGGTCTTGGCTGGTTGTTTTTGCTGATCTTCTGAGTGCAGGGCCTGTTGCAGTGATTCTCAAATGTCTTTGCCCAAGGTGGAATTGCACCACCCTTGCCAGGGGTTGGCTAAGTAATCTGTTCGGGTTTGCTCTCGGGAGCTTTTGTTTCCTGACCACTTTCCTTTCCATAGAGTTTTGGAGGATGGGAGTGAAAATGGCAGTCTCCCAACCTCTGGCCTGGAAAAGCCAAGAGCTCGGTGCTCCACTCCTCAGTGCGCCCTCAGAGAAGAGCAGTCAATCCCTCCCATTTCCCTGGTCCAGCCGCACTGCATGCTCATCCAATCTGTGACTGAGCGTTTCTATCTCTGGCACATGGCCCCATTTGGAGTCTCCAAACCCAGCAGATTCCTGCCAGGCATTCCCACGCTGCACCCCCCAGAGGAGGAAGGAGGGGGTCTCTCCATATCTGCTACTCATGGTGTCCCTGCTCAAAGAGCAGTGGCCTGACTATGCCTCAGATCACAGCTTAAGGTAACCCCAAGCTGAGAGCTCACTCCTTGGCTCCAGCTCTGTCTCTGTAGCTGGCTTCCCTGCTCTGATACCTGGCAGTTCTGCCACACTCAGACACCCCCTGGTCTTTCTGTGACACAGTGGGTCCTGAGACTACACTCTCCCCACAAGGGCTCCACCCCTGCTTAGCCTCTGGAGCAATTTCCCTCAGTGGAGCAGACTTCTTAAAGTTCTGATTTTGTGCCCTGCTGCTCTTCTGCTTACTGGGAACTGGCCCCTCCCCCCATAGTCTATCTCATGTGGCTTCAGATTCACTTCTCCACAAGTCCTACCTTTCGGAAAGTGGTCAATTTTCTGTTCCTAGAATTGCTGTTCTTCTTCTCTTCTATCTCCTGTTGAGTTTGTAGGTGTTTGGAATGATTAGATAACTATTTAGCTGAACTCCTGGCACCTAATGCTATTTCAGTCTGCTACTCCTCCACCATCTTGCTTCCTCCCAAAATTGCACATATTTTAAGTGACATATACAGTATAATACTTTTATTATACTAAGTCAACCAAGAAATATAGAAGATGATTGAGTTAGACAATCAAGTACTTGGCAATATTTATAAAATGTCTTTGGAAGGATTAAAAATGTGGACCCTAAAATTTATACCTCCCCAGAAATCCAATGTACTTTAAAGTGACTGCATATAATTTGTCATTGCAAAATTATTGTGATTTTTAAAAATTAGAAACAGTCAAACTGTCTAAAAATAAGAAATTTATTTAGTGTGTTGTTATTTATCCATAAATGCAACATTAGACAAATATCTTACAATGATATATTTTTTAATAATTTTATTTATTTGAGAGAGAGAGAGAGGAAGAACATAGGCAGGGTAATGGCAGAGGGAGAAGTGGACTCTCCACTGAGCAAGGAGCCCAATGTGGGGCTTGATCCCAGGACCCTGGAATCATTACCTGAGCCAAAGGCAGACTCTAAATCAACTGAGCCACTGAGGTACCGTATTACAATGTATTTTCAAGTAATATTTTACAATATAAATAACCTAAAACATTCTATCATACTAAAAAAGAATTTTATAAAATAGTATAAATACTGTGATCCTAATTTTATAAAATAAAGACAGTGAGCTCCATGAGTGCAGCTCCTGTAAGTGTTATTTATGATTGTACATTTCCTTCCAGGTCCATTGCCTCAAACAGAATAGGTACCAGTCAACATTTCTGAATGAATTGAATAAATAAGACCAAAAATAATCCATAGTGCTATAAGAATCTATTGAGCACTTTGTAAAGAATTGAAATATAATCAGTATTCTAAAGTTAAGTAAAATAATGTACTATTTTGCTTTTCAAGACTTTATGAAGAAATGATAATGTTTTTAACGATTATAATTATTAGTGGTAAAATTATCCCATGTGAAGACATTAAAAAGAGTAAAGACCTAAATTTTGCTACTACACAGTTTTGTTCTCCTGTGAGATAATCTATACCAACAAATTGGTTGTTCATGCAGAGATCTACAGCATAGACTTCTTTGCAATGAAGAAAATACTGGCTGTTGGGGAGCTGATTCAACATTATAAAATGATTGTACCACCACAGAAACAGAGCAGTGTGTGCTAAACCACTTATTCCAGGGTGAAAGTTTTCATATTTTAACATTAGTTCCTTAATACCTGGAATGGATGCATCTATAAAGAGTTAGAATACCCATTTATTTGATAAGGATAAAAGGACAAAAGTTTAACATTTCTTAACCATCAATGACTTAAAATAATTTTGGCACCCAACTTTTTTTTTTTAGTTTGAACAATATATCTTGACATAAATGTTTTATACATTTTCCATGATGTTAGACTTCCAGGGAACTCTATAAACAGCACTGCTATTTCTGCTACTGACTTCTGTACTAGTTAAGAAAGAGAAGTCAGACAAGTAGAGACAAAAATGTCAGCTCTCTATAGCATAACATACAGATTTGTGAAATCACTGTGTTGTACATCTGAAATTAACGTAGCAGTGTGTGTCAACTATACTTGAGTTTTTAAAAAGTCAGTTCTATTACCGGAAATCTAATAATACCAGGGAGACATAGATATGGGGGAGCAAAACTGCTAACCGGAATTAGACTGACCTACCGTAACAGGTTTTGGTTCACAGGAACAGACCTTGCTCATTAAACTTGAGGAAAGGGCAAGAGCAGAGCAGAGAGACCTCAGCAGCACAGAGCTAGAGGAAAGGCAAAACTACAAAATCCCCATTAGATATTTTACTACTCCTCCTTTCAGTAGGAAAAATGAAGGTATAGAGAGAAGACAGGTGAGTTACAACCCCCTTCATGGAAATAAGTAAATAAAATTCTCTTCAGGGAGAATAAGTGTCTTTCTTAACATGTATCTTCAATACTTTGCCATGTGAAGCAAATGGCAGTTATTAGTGACTGATCAAGTTTTATCCTTTCCATGTCTATACTAAATACATTTTAGTTTGGCTTTTTTGGATAAAGTTTTAGAAAGAAAATAAAGCTAAAATATTGTGAAGGATTGGTTTTAGACATGTCCTTAGGCTTAAAAGTAGTGGTTTCTATTTTTAAGAAGGCACTTGGAGTAAATATTGTTATATAAAATAGATGGAAAGATAATATGGATTTGTACTTACACTGAGAGACATTAAATTGCCAAAAGGTGATATTAATTCACAAAGTAAATTTTCTGCCCCAGTAAATTTAATTACAATACTGTTCTGGGTCACAGCATATGATTTTATTTTTATTCTTATTATTTTAAATGCTATTCTACTAATAGTTTTTCTAGCTTCACTTGCTACCTTGTTTATCCTCTGGCTACATATCCAGGAAAAAAAAATTACATGAAAATTCCTCCAAAGGTCTCAGTATTGCTTTTCTTTGTTAAATGAACACATGTTTGTAACATACCTATGAACACTTCACTAGTTTAACTGCTAATTGCAATCCTTGTTGGGATGTTCTTAGAGAAAGCAACCGTGAAATAAATAAAATTCAGCTTTTCTCTTTCTACAAGTACTATCCTTTTATTTTCCTATGTAGTCTACTAGAGAGAGACATTTTCAGACAATATACTATATATATACTCTAATTTGTCATTTAACAAGTATTTATTGAGTTCTTTTTATGTTTTAGGCTTTGTGTTAAAATAAAACAAATAAATGTAAGCTCATAGATTTTATGGTCCATTCTACTTTATCAACAGCTATTGGTTTCTGTACTATAAAAATATTGATGAAATACTGCTATAGAGGCAACTGTATTCTTTTCATTCATATAAACATGACATTTTATTCCCACATACATGCACACACATGCATACACCACGAATGCATATGCTTGTGAATGTGCTTTTGATACACTGTTGACTTTCCATACAATCATTAACTATGTAGAGAACAGTTTTTAGGGGCGCCTGGGTGGCTCAGTGGGTTAAAGCCTCTGACTTCGGCTCAGGTCATGATCTTGGGATCGAGCCCCACATCGGGCTTTCTGCTCCGCAGGGAGCCTGCTTCCTCCTCTCTCTCTCTCTGCCTACCTCTTTGCCTACTTGTGATCTCTGTCTGTCAAATAAATATTTAAAATCTTTTTAAAATGTACAGTTTTAAAGCAAATCATTAGGAATTTTATTAGCCATAATATTACTAACTTATTATTTAAATATATGTGTTCTTTTTTTAAGGAATAAATAATTTGCTGGTTTAAAAAAGCATTTGACTAGCATTATATAATGCAGCCTCTTTCAACTCCCCAGTAAAATACCAACAAAATTGCAATAAAAATGAAAACATCATGTCACTATTAAAAAGTAAGTTTTAAAGCAATTTATAAAAATCTGAAATTTTCAGTAACTGTAAAATTGATGCTGTTAGGTTTAGAAAAACAGATCTAAGGTTAGCTTCTTGGAATATTATGGTTGTTTTTTTTTTTTTTCATCATACAGCTGTCCTATCAAAAAGTTGGAAGTTTTGTTATATCTCCCTTTTCAAAAACAATAAAAAATCACAACACTTTCTTTACTGAAAAAATTATTCTTCTTGGAGTTTTCAGATTATTGCTTTTTTTTCCTTTACTATACACAATCTTTCTATATTCAAAAAAAGAATAAAATAAGATAGCTGGGAAGAGGAAGAATAGTCCTCAGGGTCCCTCTTGTCCCCTGTGCAATATAACCTTATCTTCAAGGTTCCATGGAATTACTGCTTAGAATTCCCCTCCCAACTACTGGAAATGGTGTGTGTGAGAGCATGTGTGTGTGTGTGAATGTGTGTGTACCTGTGTTGTGGAGCATAGTTATTAGTGTACATGAATCTGTTCTTAGTATCCTTGTTTTGGTAACTTAGCCTACTTGCAATTCCCAGAGATACATTTTACCACTAGGCAATATACTGGCTTCAAAAGCTGAAACAAGGCTGGCTGCTTTCTCTTTTCAGCCCAGGATGAAACAGAGAAAGTTATTATCTTCACTCCTTTTTTTTTTTTTCCTTCCTACAACAATCTCCTTTGCTTTTGGCCCCAGAGAGTAAGTTCACTTGGGTACCTTAAGTCGATATGGTTTCCAAGATCTAGACATAAGATAATAGGGGTAATCGTTCTTCCACATAACCTTCCATATTTACAGGTTTTTTTTTTTTTGTAAGAGAATTCCATCTTTGCTCCTTCTACAGACAAATGAAACTAGTAAAAAATCTTATATTTGGATTGTGACCTTATGACTCTTGTATATAGTCTCCCCTTACAAGAACCATCGATGGCACAGTTTAATAGTACCCTCATGCCTTTAAAAATTAACAGGAAAAGGGAGACTGACAAATAATATTGCCTAAAAAAGTGGCTTCCATTGCTGTTTGTGACAGCAGAGTCAGGAAGATGATTAGAGCAGGTAATTGTGGGGATTATAGTTGCTAATGAATACTGTTATTTCAAGTATGAGAATTGGAAATGGAGGCAGCAAAAGAAGCAGTTGTGGGCTAGAAATGAGAATTGGCATGAAAACTATAAACACTAATCTGTTCTCTAGCTGCTAATCTAAGGAACACTTCAACTAGTGCCTCTGTGAACAAAGGAAGGAATGAAACACATAAACAAATGTGAATATCTGGACATTTCATTTGAAAATAACTAAGGGACAAATACCAAAAGTAGAGGGGTCATGAAAAATAATTCAGACCAGAGTAAAAGGGACCTCCAAGCTAAAAGCTCAAAGGTAAAAACATTTCCCTAAATGAATCATTATAAAAAGCAAAATGCATTCTAGAGAAGTTGGACTTTCTCAGTGAAATAAAACTGAGAGTATTGGCTAACATTAAAAGACAACAGAATTAAATTAAGATGTAAGTGGATAGATAAGAAAGGTTTGTAAGTAAACTAAAATGCATTAAAGGAAATAAGGGGAAAGATAAACTGTGAAGAAAATAAAATTAGAAATATGGAGGATAAATGTGAAAATTCATCAGACTAGAAAAGAAACCATAAGACAAAACACAGCACAACCACAGCAAATGAAAGAGAATAATACCATAAAGCCCATGTACTGACGTTAAAATGACTCACTGTGTCTGTGGATCTTCTATTATGTTACAGTTCAGATTTCTGCCTTGTTTTTAAATCCTGAGATTTACTTCATTCTTCCTCTAAATAAAACCCTGGGTCTTGTTTATCCAAAATATATCTGATTCAAGAGTAGATTTTAGACATACACACACTCACACGCACACTCACAATTTATACTAACACTATCCTATATAAACTTGTAATATTTGTTGGCTGTTTTTTTTTTATATAAATTACAAGGAGCTATGATATTTGTATGCTGGTCAATAGCATTGACCACTGACATCTGGCTATCTTTGAGTAAGATGAAGTGTCCAATGCAGGTCATGCCAGACCACTTACATGTTGTGTACCCTGGATCCAGTTCCTAAAAGATGTTTTCTGAGGACTTCAAAGAAACCTAAACCTTAGGCCATGAGTCTTATCCAAGAGTGAAGAAGCAGGTTATGGACTAGGATACCAAAATTTTCTTTTAGATGCTAGAAAAACAAACTGGGAAGCCAAGAAACTAGAGATTGAATAAGACTAAAATAAAAGTAAGACCAAGAAAAATTTAAAGATCGAAAGTTCGTTGTGGCTCAGATTGTCTTTGTGTTCTTTTTAAGAGACAGTACATAATCAAATGATATTGCAGCCATCTTCAGAACACTATAATAATGGGGCACTTGGGTGGCTCACTTCATTGAGCATCTGCCTTTGGCTCAGGTCATGATCCCAGCAGTGGGCTCCCTGCTCAATGGGGAGTCTGCTACTCCCTCTTCCCCTCTCCCCTACTCATGTTCTCTCACTCTTGTGTGTGTGTGTGTGTGTGTGTGTGTGTGTGTGTGTGTACTCTCTCTCTCTCTAATAAATAAATAAATAAATAGAATATTTTAAAAACCCACTATATTAGCATGTTTTAGCTACTAGCCATCAGAATATTATCAAGATATTATGGCTTTTAATTTTTAAAAATTTTTAAAGATATTACAGTTTTTTAAAACTAGAATCTTTCCTACATTCTGGTTGTTTCCTCTTTCTCTAGAAGATCTTCCCAAACTCCTCTTCAGCTCATCATAGTGAGGATTCATGTGTTAATCTTGTCTTGTCACTTTACGGGCTCCCCACATAAGTATGTCCAAATCCATGACTAAATATTGTCAGAGATAAATACAGCTGGACATTAGTTAAAGCAGTTAAAATGGCTTTTATTCAATAGCTACTGACACTAGGGGAAAGAACTGAGCTTGGTTCTGATTTGTGGACCGATAGCTGTTTTAAAGGAAGAATGAAGGAATGTGGATGGGGGGTAGCAGGGGCTTGAGCATAGTCAAGGAAGTGAAAGATTAGAGTCAGAAGGGGTTGTTTGGGAAACCCATCTGGGTTTGCTTACTGGCACTCATCAAAGTTAGGCTCTTACCCTCCTCCAGACATTGGAGATAGGGGCTCTATCTTCAGGTGTGGAACAAACAGCAAATTCTTTTGGCAACCTTTATTTTTCTTAGCCAAGCCCCTTATGGGAGTCTAGGGGTCCACCCCAGGGATACTACTAGAAACTCTGTTAGTGGTTACTCAAGTCTTTAAAGGCCAAAGTTGAAGTCTAGTCAAGAAGAGGGCTCAGAGGCGCCTGACTAGAGTTTGGTCAAGAGAGTCCTTACCCATATGTACAGTTTATTGTCTCTTCTCCATATATAGCAATTCTTCTCCTAAAGTAAGCACCTGCTACTTGGAATGTCTGGCTCAATGTTCCATGGATAATTAAAACATATTGAGTCAAAAATTAGCTTATCTCCTCATAAAATTAGTTTATCTCCTATCTCTCCAGTGTTGGTTTATTCAGACTATAGTCCCCAAAATTCTGGAATTAGAAACGTTAGACTAAGAGGGATCCCTCTTCTCATAATATACATCCACCTTGACCTAAAATCACTTCATTATTGCTCAAATGTATCTATTTTTTTTTAATCTCTAAGTATAAATTCTTATCCTTTTTGCCCTGGAATCCAACAGAATTCTTTTTTCTTAACTATTAACTTCTCTTCCAGTCTCCTTCTCTCTTCAGACCAGCCCACAAACCAATTTTTACATAGCTTATAGCATGTAAATGGCCTAAATGCATTATTTGATTTTTTCCACCTATGATAAAATAAAATAAATCCTTATTTATAAGACAATGACTTAATGAACTTGGTCCGTATTTCTGTCCTTATTTACTAATCACTCTGCACGTCACATCTGGAAGCATGCGCACGCGCGTGAGCGCATGCGTGTGTGTGTGTGTGTGTGTGTGTGTATTGTATTTCTGTCTTTGTATTTGCACTTACTATTTTTACTCTCTGGAAACGCTAATCTGAGTTTTTCACCATAACAATTTATACACTTATTCAAGAGTGAGGATTTTTAAGAGTCCTAGAGAGTAAACAGTTGTTTGATACTATTTATTGAAAAGCCTAATGATTTGGCATTTATCTAAATTGGAATTTTGAGGGAAGGTCTTGGAAGGAAAAATAAAATTCCTTATACCTTTTATCATCCTGGAGAAAAGTTCCCTGGTATAGTAAAGCCCTATCACTATGGGATTAAGCTATGTGGTTGTAAATAAATTATTTCCATTCTCAATATAAATACATAAATAAGTCTGAGTGTTTATTATTACTATAATAATAATAGTTGCTATTATTATTATCCTACTTTTACCTCTAGACCAGTGTGACCTGAGGAATAAAGGGTTACATAAGAGACTTAAGACTTGTTAAAATAAATTTATGCACATTTAACAGGTCCTTTCACTGCCTGTTTCTTATGAATATAGACCAAATTAATGTAAATTGGTTAATTAAGTTATTTTAAATTTGATATACATATGAAAGCATATGTAATTTCAGAAAACTAAAAGGTATTTAATAAAGATGCTTTCTCCAAAATGTCCAATTAAGGAGGTAAACTGTGAAAAAAATACTGAATTTATAAAGCAAAGTTAACAGATCCTCATTTGTTAGATTTCAGTACACAGAAATTGAATTAGAAAACAGAAAATTTATCACTTTTGTCAGTTTCTTTCCATCACATCAAACTGTTATTCTTCATATATTATTCTGATTTATTTTTCTTTGTAGAATTTATCACCATTTTATAGAGGTACTTTGCAATCCATTTTATCTCCTTTCCTACACACCCCTCCTTCTCTGTAAGCTTCATAAAATCAGGAACTTTGTATCTCAGATTTTAGGATAGTGTCTTGGACAAAGCAAAGGCTCATAAATATTTGTTGGATTATTGAATGAAATAATAACATTTCCTTTTGATTGTGAATTACTTGACAAGTGAAATATTTTAGCTATGTGTTGCACTCCATATAGTTGTAGTTCTTGAGATGATTTAGGGACTCAAATAATATGTAGTATCCAGCAGGGTAGATAGATTTTACTAAGATTAGAAATTTTAAGGCATCAAGTAGGCAGTTGGAGAGCTGAGTGTGAGACTCAGAGAAAATGTTTGATGAAGTGAGGTGAGAATAATTGGAAGATTAATGTCAGGGGCAAAACAGATATGCATAGCCACAGATATAAGAACAAATTTGGTAAGTTTCAGGATGTAAGCACCTAGTGAATTACATTCCATCAGTGATTTTCTCCTTCTTGAACAGAATTGGTTCCCATCAAGAAGTTTCCTGGTTTCTCTCTTGCTCTGCATAACCATTTTTATTAAAAAGAAAAAAACTTTATATCCCTTACACTCCTTTCTACCCACCCCCCCAACCCCCCTGCCGACCTGTCTCTAGCAACCAGCAACCTATTTTCTGTATCTATGAGTTTAGTGGTATTTTATGTTGTTTTGTTTTTGTTTGTTTTGGGTTGAACATATAAGAGAGATCATAAGGTATTATCTTTGTGTGACTTACTTCATCTAGCACTATGTCCTTGAGATCCATCCATGTTGTCACAAATGTCAGTATTTCTTTTTTTTAATGGATGAGTGGTATTCCATTGTATATATACCACAATTTTTTTATTCATTTCTATTTCTGATTTTGTGAGAAGCCTCCATACTATTTTCCATGGTGGCTTTGCACCAATTTACATTTCTACCAATGGTTCACAGTGGTTCCCTTCTCTCTACATCCTTGCCAGCACTTATTTCTGTTTGTTTCATAAGTCTTTCTAACAGGTGAGGTGATATGTCATTATGATTTTGATTTGAATTTCCCTGATGATTAATTACATTGAACATCTCTTCATGTACCTATTGGCCATGCGTATGTCTTCTTTGAAAAAAATGTTTATTTGGATCTTTTGCCATAATCAATTGGATTATTTGGGGGTTTTTGCTGTCGAGTTGTATGAGTTCTTTAAATATTTTGGATATTAAGTCCTTATCAGGATATATGATTTGCAAATTTTTTTTTAATTTAATAGATGGCCTTTTAATTTTGTTGATAGTTTCTTCGCTATGCAAAAGCTCTTTAGTGTGTTTGTAGTCCCATTTATTTTTGTTTTTGTTGATTTTAATTTTAATGTCAGATTCAAAAAGTTCATCACCAACATTCATATCAAGTTACTTACACCTATGTCTTCTTCTAAAGATTTTATAGGATAAGGTCTTGTACTCAAGTCTGTAATCCATTTTGAGTCCACTTTTGTGTATGGTCCAGGATAGTGGTTTAGTTTTATTCTTTTGCATGTAGCTGTCCAGTTTTTCCAACACCATTTATTGAAGAGGCTGTTCTTTCCTCAACATATATTCTTGACTCCTTTGTCATAAATTAATTGACCACACATGCATAGGTTTATTTCTGGGCTCTGTATTCTGTTTCACGTATCTGCTTTTATGCCAGTACCATACTATTTTAATTACTATAGCTTATTGTTTAATTTGAAACCAGAGAATGTGATGCCTCCAGCTTTGTCCTTTTTGTCAAGATTCCTTTGGCTATTCAGAGTCTTTTGTGGTTCTATACAAATTTTAGGATTGTTAATACTATTTGTGTGAAAAAATGCCGAATTTTGATGGGGGTTGCATTCAGTCTGTAGATTGCTTTTGATAGTATGGATATTTTAATACTATTAATTGTTCTAATCCATGAACACAGAATATTTTTTCTTTTATTTATATCTTCAATTTCTTTCCTAAATATCTTGTAGTTTTCTGTATACAAGTATTTTATCTCCTTGATTAAATTTATTCCTAGGTATTTTATTATTCTCATGCAGTTTTAAAGAGGATTCTTTCTTTTCTTTTTTTTTTTTAAGATTTTATTTATTTATTTGACAGAGATCACAAGTAGGCAAAGAGGCAGGCAGAGAAAGAGGAAGGGAAGCAGACTCCCTGCTGAGCAAAGAGCCCAATGCAGGGATCGATCAAGGACCCTGAGATCATGACCTGAGCCCAAAGCAGAAGCTGTAACCCACTGAGCCACCCAGGCACCCCGAGGATTATTTTCTTGATTTCTCTTTCTGGTAATTCATCATCAGTGTATAGAAACACAACAGATTTTTGTGTATTTATTTTGTATCCTGCAACTTTAATTAATTTTTTTAAATTAATTCTAAAAGTTTTCTGGTGGATTCAGGATTGTCTACGTATATCGTCATCTGCATATAATTACACTTTTGCTTTTTCCTTTCCAATCTGAATGCCTTTTTTTCTTTTTCTTGCCTAATTACCCTGGTTAGGACTTGAGAAGAATGTGTCCTGTTGCTTTTGGATGGAATGGTTCTATATATATCTGTTAAGTCCATATGGTCTAACATGTCATTTAAGACCAATGTTTCCTGGGAGCCTGGGTGGCTCAGTGGGTTAAGCCGCTGCCTTCGGCTCAGGTCATGACCTCGGAGTCCTGGGATCGAGTCTTGCATTGGGCTCTCTGCTCAGCAGGGAGCCTGCTTCCTCCTGTCTCTCTGCCTGCCTCTCTGCCTGCTTGTGATCTCTCTCTGTCAAATAAATAAATAAAATCTTTAAAAAAAAAAAAAAGACCAATGTTTCCTTATTGATTTTCTGGCTAGATGGTCTATCCATTTATGCAAGTAGAATATTAAAGTCCCCACTATTATTGTATTGGTGGCCTGTCCCTTTAGGTCTATTAATATTTACTTTATATTTAGGTACTCCTACCTTTGGGTGCATAAATATTTACAAATGTTATATCTTCATATTGAATTGACCCTTTTATAATCACTTAATTCTCTTTTTTGTCTCATTACAGTCTTTGTTTTAAAATCCTTTTTTTCTGATATAAGTATAACTATCCCAGCTCTCTTTTGTTTCCCATTTGCATGAAACATCTTTTTAAATTCCTTCATTTTCAATCTGTGTTTGTCCTTATATCTGTAACAAGTCTCTTCCAGGCAGCAAATAGATGGATCTTGGGTTTTTTTTTAATCCATTCAGCCACTCTCTGTCTTTGGATTAGAATTTTTTTTAATTTAGTTTAATATTTTTATTTAAATTCAATTAATTATCATACAATGTATTATTTGATTAAGGGATACAGGTCTATGATTCATCAGTCTGATTAAATGAAATACTTTGGGATGCCTGGGTGGCTCAGTCAGTTAAGCATCTCCCTTCAGCTCAGGTCTTGGGTCCTGGGGTTGAGCCCCACACGGGGGGGGGGGGGTGTTGCTCAACAGGGAGACTGCTTCGCCCTCTGCCTGCTTCTCCGTATGCCTGCTGCTCCCTTTGCTTATGTTCTTTCTCTCTAACAATTAAATAAAAATCTTTAAAAAATACATAAATGGAATACTTTGGTAATATCCCATAAATATTCTTTTTGGGTTAGCATGACTATTTATTGGAGCCTACCTTATATGTCTTGACCTGGTTTGATATGTTGTTATAAAAAGTGACAGTAAGGAGGCATTCAGATGTCCAGAGTTACTTTTTATAACTTGATATAAGGGAAAAATAACTGTACTTAAGATATATCCTCCCTAGAGAACAAATATAGAACTATCCCTTCAGCAAACTTTGGTTTGGTCCATTTTCTTTTTCCTCCTCTAATGTTCTGTGATGTCAGTTTGCACACAAGGTTAACTCCAGTGAGGGCACCTGGGTGGCTCTGTCAGTTGAGTGTCCAGCTCTTGATTTTGGCTTAGGTCATGATCTCAGGGTTGTGAGATTGAGCCCTGCATTGGCCTTCATGCTCAGTGGGGTGTCTACTTGAGATTCTCTCATTTTCCCTCTCCCTCTGCCCCTCCCCCACTTTCTCTCTTTCTCTTTAAAATAAATAAATAAATCTTTTTAAAAAGTTAACTTCAGTAGGAAAATAGATAATGAAATATTTATACAGAGCAGGATTAGGGATTAGATATAGGTGTGTCATTGATTTTGATACAGTGACCAGAGTATTAGTAGACAAATTTTAATTATAAATAATAGTGTGATTTTTTTGCTTCTGTTTTTAATTTAGCATATTTTCATATTTGCTGTACCTACAAGATGTTTTTTGAAACCTTTACCTTCAGATATGTCATAACAAGATGTCTCATCAAAGCAGAAGAATAAAATCTAGCCAGTTATCTTAGCTTTATTTTTTGGTAAATGGCCTTCCTGAATGGCTGAGAGTATTATAAATTGTGTTAATGGTGTGTAATTTGTTTTATTTAAGCCAAAGATTTATGCTAAATTTGGAAATACCATTATGTATGTTGATAAGAAACTCTAAATGTGTAACTAGCGGCAATTGAAATATAGTTTTAAATGGGCTCCTCTTCTCTGTTATTAGAATATCCACACACACAAAATATGACATATCTCTCAAATATAATTAAAGTTTCTACCAAATACAACTAATATTTTTGACTCCAGATCACCATTTCACCACAGTATTTGCCAGAGTAAAACTACCTTATTCTATCAAAGTTTACAACTGCCTTTATTTAAAAGGCTGATATTTTTGTTAAAAGCACAAACATTAATAACAAAGAAACAATCAAAGTGGTATCTTGTTTCGGTTATAACATTGTTAAATTATTTAGACTCTCTTTATTACTTAAACATTCAACTTTAATTAATCTGAAGATTTCTCAGTCTTCTCAACAAATGTAATTTCATTTCCTGGTATCTATTAGTCAAAGATATCATGACTTTATTAACTCATTAAAGGCATTTATGTCTGATAGCACTGTACTTCACATTTATTAACTAGTTAAGGCCAATTGTTGCATAAATGAATTAATTACTGAAAAAATAGCATTAAAATTACACTTGAGGTAAGGAACTGAAAACACAACCCCACAACTATTTTTTAATGAATATAGGCAGTTAAATTGGGTTTCACAGCTGGCAGGGTTTTTTTTGTTTTTGTTTTTCAAGCAATGATCAACACAATTTTGAAAATTTGAAAATTCTTGATATTGCAATTTAACTTAGCTTGTGGATTTCTGTTCAGAGAGAACTTGATATGACAATAACTTTTCTTACTAGAGAAAAGCTTCCATAAAGGCTAGATTTGTGTGTTTATCTGACAGCTTTTTTTTTTTCCTTATTAGAAGAATGATGAAGAGGAAATGGTCATCTTATTTGCTTTTCCAAGGACTCTGAAATGTAAGTAGAAGGATTCACTAATATAGTAAAGATACACCTATAGTAAAGATATATCAGTCCCAAACTTTTGTATTTATAATAAAATTCCCAAGCATATCTCTGAAAGGGAAGAGGAAAATGACCTTTCCCACTGAAAAAAAAAATAGTGTTCTGGAAGTACTAATTTGTAAGTTTCTCTATAAGAGAATTCTCTGGCTTTTCACTAAATGTAGAACTTTATCAGGTCATTGTACAAATACAATAAATAGCCTGTATCCCTTCAGTAGCACTGAACTTGGAGAGATTACAGTGTAATGTAGTCATTAAGGTGCAAGCTCCCATTTCTGTCAGAGTTTAATTCCTGTCTGTGGCACTTACTAGTTGTGTAACTTTGGGAAACTACATGACTCTTCTAACCCTTGGTTTCTGCAACTTTAAAGTATATATAAGAAATACAACTTCTTCTCATGGTCATTGTGAAAATGCTATGAAATAAAATCATGAACGTGCTTAGTGTTAATATTATTATCATGATTTAGAAGATTTACCATAAACTCAATGAACGTTTGGATAATCACTATTTTTTATCTTTATCCCAAGCAACTTTTGAATAATTCTTTTGAAATTTCGAAGAACTACCTCTCATTAAATGTTTTGAATTCAAAAATTTTATATTTCTATTTGGTATTACAATATTATAGTCTTCAAATTATGGTTAGGAGTTTGATTTCTGAAATAAAAGTGCCTAGGTCCAAACCCTGGCTTGTCCATTTTGCTCTATGTACAACTTGAATCAAATTATATAATCTCTATACCCACAGTTTCCTCACTTGTAACATGGAATTAATGCTTTATAGGGTGTTTGTAAAATGAGACAATTCATAAAAAGTACAAAGCACAGTGCTTAGTATATAGTAAGCACTCAATACATGATAGCTAAAAGAGGATAATTATTCATAATTATTCGGTGAGTACCCCCCCACAGTCCTCCTCTGTTGTAGTCTGATATTCTTATGGATAACTGTTAATAACTATTGAATATCCAGTATTGAATGAATGGTATTGCTTTTGTAGGAAGTTAGTATTTTCCATCCATTGAAAACTTTTAGATGAACTGACATTTAATGAATATGTCTTTGAGGAATTGATCAGATTTTCAAAGTTTCAGAATATGAAATGTGAGTTCAAAATATGATTATTAAAGATTTATTTGCTTGGAACAGAGCAACCATAACTTCTAAAAGTATGATTTAGAATTAAGTTTTTGTCAAATAACACAGAAAAAACAATGAAATAAGATATCAGGAAAAGAGAGAAGTAGATGAGTCTGCAAAACTGACTTACCCAATTTCTTTCATGAGTGTTCTGTAGTTCCTCAAGTACAGTTCCTTTACCTCTTTGGTTAGGTTTATTCCCAGGTATCTTATGGTTCTTGGTGCTATAATAAATGGAATCGATTCTCTAATTTCCCTTTCTGTATTTTCATTGTTAGTGTATAAGAAAGCCACTGATTTCTGTACATTGACTTTGTATCCTACCACGTTACTGAATTGCTGTATGAGTTCTAGTAGTTTGGAGGTGGAGTCTTTTGGGTTTTCCATATAAAGAATCATGTCATCTGCGAAGAGAGAGAGTTTGACTTCTTCATTGCCAATTTGGATACCTTTTATTTCTCTTTGTTGTCTGATTGCTGTTGCTAGGACTTCTAATACTATGTTGAACAAGAGTGGTGAGAGTGGGCATCCTTGTCGTGTTCCTGATCTCAACGGGAAGGCTGCAAGCTTTTTCACACTGAGGATGATATTTGCTGTGGGACTTTCATAGATAGATTTTATGAAGTTCAGGAATGTTCCCTCTATCCCTATACTTTGAAGCATTTTAATCAGGAATGGATGCTGGATTTTGTCAAATGTTTTTTCTGCATCAATTGAGCGGACCATGTGGTTCTTCTCTCTTCTCTTATTGATTTGTTCTATCACATTGATTGATTTGCAAATGTTGAACCATCCTTGTAGCCCAGGGATGAATCCCGCCTGGTCATGGTGGATAATCTTTTTAATGTGCTGTTGTATCCTGTTTGCTAGGATCTTGTTGAGAATCTTAGCATCCATATTCATCAGTGATGTTGGTCTGAAATTTTCCTTTTTGGTAGGGTCTTTGCCTGGTTTGATAGAAGACCATTCCATGCTCTTGGATAGGAAGAATAAACATTGTTAAAATGTCTATACTGCCTAGAGAAATCTATACTTTTAATGCCATTCTGATCAAAATTCCACCAGTATTTTTCAAAGAGCTGGAGCAAATAATCCAAAAATTTGTATGGAATCAGAAGAGACCCCGAATCACTAAGGAAATGTTGAAAAATAAAAATAAAACTGGGGGCATCACGTTACCTGATTTCAAGCTTTACTACAAAGCTGTGATCACCAAGACAGCATGGTACTGGCATAAAAACAGACACATAGACCAGTGGAACAGAGTAGAGAGCCCAGATATGGACCCTCAACTCTAAGGTCAAATAATCTTTGACAAAACAGGAAAAAACATACAGTGAAAAAAAGACAGTCTCTTCAATAAATGGTGCTGGGAAAACTGGACAGCTATGTGCAGAAGAATGAAACTCGACCATTCTCTTAGACCATACACAAAGATAAACTCAACGTGAGACAGGAATCCATCAGAATCCTAGAGGAGAACATAGGCAGTAATCTCTTCGATATCAGCCACAGCAACTTCTTTCAAGATATGTCTCCAAAGGCAAAGGAAACAAAAGCAAAGATGAACTTTTGGGACTTCATCAAGATCAAAAGCTTCTGCACAGCAAAGGAAACAGTCAACAAAACAAAGAGGCAACCCATGAAGTGGGAGAAGATATTTGCAAGTGACAGTACAGACAAAAGGTTGATATCCAGGATCTATAAAGAACTCCTCAAATTCAACACACACAAAACAGATAATCATATCAAAAAATGGGCAGAAGATATGAACAGACACTTCTCCAATGAAGACATACGAATGGCTATCAGACACATGAAAAAATGTTCATCATCACTAGCCATCAGGGAGACTCAAATTAAAACCACATTGAGATACCACCTTACACCAGTTAGAATTGCCAAAATTAACAAGACAGGAAACAACATGTGTTGGAGAGGATGTGGAGAAAGGGGAACCCTCTTACACTGTTGGTGGGAATGCAAGTTGGTGCAGCCACTTTGGAAAACAGTGTGGAGATTACTCAAGAAATTAAAAATAGAGCTTCCCTATGACCCTGCAATTGCACTACTGGGTATTTACCCCAAAGATACAGGTGTAGTGAAAAGAAGGGCCATCTGTACCCCAATGTTTATAGCAGCAATGGCCACGGTCGCCAAACTATGGAAAGAACCAAGATGCCCTTCAACGGATGAATGGCTAAGGAAGATGTGGTCCATATATACTATGGAGTATTATGCCTCCATCAGAAAGGATGAATACCCAACTTTTGTAGCAACATGGACGGGACTGGAAGAGATTATGCTGAGTGAAATAAGTCAAGCAGTGAGAGTCAATTATCATATGGTTTCACTTATTTGTGGAGCATAACAAATAGCATGGAGGACAAGGGGAGATAGAGAGGAGAAGGGAAGTTGAGGGAAATTGGAAAGGGAGGTGAACCATGAGAGACTGTGGACTCTGAAAAACAATCTGAGGGGTTTGAAGGGGCGGGGAGTGGGAGATTGGGGGAACCAGGTGGTGGGTATTGGAGAGGGCACGGATTGCATGGAGCACTGGTTGTGGTGCAAAAACAATGAATACTGTTATGCTGGAAAAAAAATTAATTAATTAAAAAAAAAAACTGACTTACCCAGTAACTGAGAATTGAGTTTATTACCAGTAAAATAATTTTTCCAAAGGTGAGTTGCTCCTGGCAGTTATTGTACTTGATAGTGTCAGGCCTTGACTTGCAATTCTTAGGATGTTTTCAGCCTCCTACATGACTGCTGCTACCCATTCAGTTGTTGAATAGGATGAATGTCTTATTGCCTTCTTGGATATTCTCTTGCCGAATTATATCACCATCATTAAAAAAGACCATTCTTGTTTTCCTGGCACCGTTTGAAAAGAAGAACCCACCCACCCCCGAAAGAAGGTGTCTGTGTCTGTGCAGAGGCTGTTGTGTATGATTGTTTGGCCTGGGGGAAGAATAGGAAGATCAGTGTCCCTTATGTACATTAGAACCCGTAGAGAGAATGTTAGAAATCTCTGTATACAGCTTCTAGGGAAAATATATCTTCAGAGAAATCAAGGCTACTATGTAAGTGAAGTTTTTGTAACAATGGAAGGTTGTCCCTGGAGTTATTATAAGGTAGCAAGAGAGCTGGATCCACTGAAAGTGGGAGAGAAGCAAGGCTAATCTAAACAACTACTGTGTTATTGGTAGAACAAAATAATTTTGAAGAGAAGGCTGATTTTGATACCTTTATTATTTTCACTCTTCCTTGTAACAACTTTTCATGCTGCTTAGTGGTTTTGCAGAAAACGTGCTCATTTTATGACAACGGAAATATTTTTTGGATGTATCTTTTTTTTCAAAATTCAGCCACCCAGATATAATCATGGTTGATAATTTGTTGTCTGTCGTCTAGTTTCATATATATTTCTAATTGTAATCATTGAGCACTACATCTGAAACTAATGATGTACAGTAAGTTGACTAATTGAATTTAATTAAAAAAATATAATTTAAAAATTAATAGTAATGTCTCCTTTACCAATGGAAAGAGGTATATACCAAATGTATAGATGTGTCATATTATTATATTTAGCAATTCTCTTCTACATGTGAAATATTATTTTTGAATACACATAAAATTATGTTAAGGTAATATTTAAGGAACTTTAATGTCAACAGTTTCCAATTTACAGAAAAATTGCAAAGTTAGTAAAGAGAGGTCCCATAAATTCAGTACTGGTTCCTCTTATTATTAACATCACCTTTCATTATGGTACATTTATTTTAATTGATGAACCAATATTGTTAATATTATTAAACAAAGTCTATACTAACTTCCTCTTTCTGTTCACGTATCCCACTCAAGATACCATGTCATCATAATTCCTTGGGCTTTTCTTGGATAGGACAGTTTCTCATATTTTTGTTGGTTTGGTGTCTTTTTGAGCAGTACTGTTCAGAAATTTTATATAATGTCCCTCAGCTGGGATTTCCTTAATGTTTTTCATGATTAGTAGATGTTATGGGTTTTGGAGATGAAATGCAGAGGGAAAATGACGTTTTTACCATGTGAAATTAAAAAAATACACACTATCAACATCACTCAGCTTTATTGATATAGATCTTAGCTAAGATAGTATTTTTCAGCTTTCATCACTATGGGGTTGCTCTCGCTTTCTCCCCTCCCCCAGCCCCAACTTCTACACTCTGTTGTTTGGAAGAAGGTCACTATGCAAATGCCTCACCATCTTAAGAGAGAGTATACATAAATTATATGATATTCTTCTGCAAGGCAGGTTTGCTCTTCTCTACAATTTGTTAATTTATCTAATTATATATTTGTATCAGTATAGACTCACAAATTTTCATTTTATATTTTGCATTATTGTACAATACTACTTTATTTTTCTGTGTAAATTGATATGCCTTTGACCATTGCAAACTCTTTTAGTTGACTCCTTTGTCTCTGTGACACACTCCCATCATTGTATCATTGTGAGGGGTTTTTGTTGTTGTTGTTATTTTAAAATATCTCCTTTCTTCATGGTACTACAAGATGGTCCATTCTCCAGACTCATTTTGTGTATTTTATATCTTGGTCATCTCTCCTAGGAGCCCTGGTTCCTTTCACTGGAGAATGGAAATTGCAAACCAAAATTTGAGTATTAAGTGTGCTCACTGCTACTGAAAAGACATTGCTGCTAGGCCCTAGTAGCTGATAGAGCAAGGAGATATATCTGTGTATACTATTTATACACATATCCATAAATAATTCTATAGGTAAACATTAGTATCTATATTAAGCTAAACTTGAGCTCTTATCAAAGACTCCAAATCTAGGGGAGAAGTCAAGATGGCGGAGAAGTAGCAGGCTGAGACTACTTCAGGTAGTGGGAGATCAGCTAGATAGCTTATCTGAAGATTGCAAACACCTACAAATCCAACGGGAGATCGAAGAGAAGAAGAACAGCAACTCTAGAAACAGAAAATCAACCACTTTCTGAAAGGTAGGACTGGCGGAGAAGTGAATCCAAAGCGACAGGAAGATAGACCGCGGGGGGAGGGGCGGGCTCCCGGCAAGCGGCGGAGCGACGGAGCACAAAATCGGGACTTTTAAAAGTCTGTTCCGCTGAGGGACATCGCTCCAGAGGCTTAACTGGGGTGAAGCCCATGCAGGGTCAGCGTGGCCTCAGGTCCTGCAGGGTCACAGAAGGATCGGGGGTGTCTGAGTGTCGCAGAGCTTACAGGTATTAGAACGGGGAAGCCGGCTACAGAGACAGAGCTGAGGAGTGAGCTCTAAGCTCGGGGTTACCTTGAACCGGCCGCAGGCTCGGTCAGCTCAGAGCGCGGCCAGAGGCCAGGATGACGGGAGTATTGGGCGCTGTTCTCTGAGGGCGCACTGAGGAGTGGGGCCCCGGGCTCTCGGCTCCTCCGGGCCGGAGACCAGGAGGCCGCCATCTTCATTCCCGTCCTCCAGAACTCTACGGAAAGTGCTCAGGGAACAAAAGCTCCCGAAAGCAAACCCAATCAGATTACTCAGACCGGCCACGGGTAAGGGCGGTGCAACTCCACCTGGGGCAAAGACACTTGAGAATCGCTACAACAGGCCCTTCCCCCAGAAGATCAACAAGGAATCCCAAGCAGGACCAAGTTCACCTAACAAGGAGTGCAGTTTCAATATCATGGAGAGCAGCGGAATTCCAGAGGAGGAGAAAGCAAAGCATGGAACTCATGGCTTTCTCCGCATGATTCTTTAGCCTTGCAATTAATTTAATTTTTTTTCTTTTTCAATTTTTTTTTCTTCTGCTGCTAAATGTTTTTAACTTTTACCCTTTTCTTTTTTAATGTTTTTTAACTAGTTTATCTAATATATATATTTTTTTTCCTTTTTATATTTTTTCCTTATTGGTTTTCTTTTTTTAATTGTTTCTTTTTTTTTCTTTTTTTTCTTTCTGAAACTCTTTTTAATCCCCTTTCTCCCCCCTCACAATTTGGGATCGCTTCTGATTTGGCTAAAGCATATTTTCCTGGGGTTGTTGCCACCCTTTTAGTATTTTACTTGCTCCTTCATATACTCTTATCTGGACAAAATGAAAGGCGGAAAAATTCACCACAAAAAAAAAGAACAAGAGGCAGTACCAAAGGTTAGGGACCTAATCAATACAGACATTGGTAATATGTCAGATCTAGAGTTCAGAATGACGATTCTCAAGGTTCTAGCCAGGCTCGAAAAAGGCATGGAAGATATTAGAGGAACCCTCTCGGGAATATAAAAGCCCTTTCTGGAGAAATAAAAGAACTAAAATCTAACCAAGTTGAAAGAAAAAAAGCTATTAATGAGGTGCATTCAAAAATGGAAGCTCTCACTGCTAGGATAAATGAGGCAGAAGAAAGAATTAGCTATATAGAAGACCAAATGACAGAGAATAAAGAAGCTGAGCAAAAGAGGGACAAACAGCTACTGGACCATGAGGGGAGAATTCGAGAGATAAGTGACACCATAAGACTAAACAACATTAGAATAATTGGGATTCCAGAAGAAGAGGAAACAGAGAGGGGAGCAGAAGGTATATTGGAGAGAATTATTGGAGAGAATTTCGCCAATACGGCAAAGGGAACAAGCATCAAAATCCAGGAGGTTCAGAGAACCCCCCTCAAAATCAATAAGAATAGGTCCACACCCCATCACCTAATAGTAAAATTTACAAGTCTTAGTGACAAAGAGAAGATCCTGAAAGCAGCCCAGGAAAAGAAGTCTGTAACGTACAATGGTAAAAATATTCGATTGGCAGCAGACTTATCCACAGAGACCTGGCAGGCCAGAAAGAGCTGGCATGATATATTCAGAGCACTAAATGAGAAAAACATGAAGCCAAGAATACTATATCCAGCTAGGCTATCATTGAAACTAGAAGGAGAGATTAAAAGCTTCCAGGACAAACAAAAACTGAAAGAATTTGCAAATACCAAACCAGCTCTACAGGAAATATTGAAAGGGGTCCTCTAAGTAAAGAGAGAGCCTAAAAGTAGTAGATCAGAAAGAAACAGAGACAATATACAATAACAGTCACCTTACAGGCAATACAATGGCACTAAATTCATATCTCTCAATACTTAACCTGAATGTTAATGGGCTAAATGTCCCAATCAAAAGACACAGGGTATCAGAATGGATAAAAAATCAAAACCCATCTATATGTTACCTACAAGAAACACATCTTAAACCCGAAGACACCTCCAGATTTAAAGTGAGGGGGTGGAAACCAATTTACCATGCTAATGGACATCAGAAGAAAGCAGGAATGGCAATCCTTGTATCAGATCAATTAGATTTTAAGGCAAAGACCATAATAAGAGTTGAGGAAGGACACTATATCATACTCAAAGGAACTGTCCAACAAGAAGATCTAACAATTTTAAATATCTATGCCCCTAACGTGGGAGCAGCCAACTATATAAACCAATTAATCACAAAATCAAAGGAACACATCGACAATAATACAATAATAGTAGGGGACTTTAACACTCCCCTCACTGAAATGGACAGATATTCCAAGCAAAAGATTGACAAGGAAATAAAGGCCTTAAATGACACACTGGACCAGATGGACATCACAGATATATTCAGAACATTTCATCCCAAAGCCACAGAATACACATTCTTCTCTAAGCACATGGAACATTCTCCAGAATAGATCACATTCTTGGTCCTAATCAGGTCTCAACCGTTATCAAAAGATTGGGATCATTCCCTGCATATTTTCAGACCACAATGCTCTGAAGCTAGAACTCAATCACAAGAGGAAATTTGGAAAGAACCCAAATACATGGAGACTAAAGAGCATTCTTCTAAAGAATGAATGGGTCAACCAGGAAATTAAAGAAGAATTGAAAAAAATTCATGGAAACAAATGATAATGAAAACACAACAGTTCAAAATCTGTGGGACACAACAAAGGCAGTCCTGAGAGGAAAATATATAGCGCTACAAGCCTTTCTCAAGAAACAAGAAAGGTCTCAGGTACACAACCTAACCCTACACCTAAAAGAGCTGGAGAAAGAACAATAAAGAAACCCTAAACCAAGCAGGAGAAGAGAAATCATAAAGATCATAGCAGAAATCAATGAAATAGAAACCAAAAAAACAATAGAACAAATCAACGAAACTAGGAGCGGTTCTTTGAAAGAATTAATAAGATTGATAAACCCCCAGACAGACTTATCAAAAAGAAAAGAGGAAGGACCCAAATAAATAAAATCATGAATGAAAGAGGAGAGATCACAACTAACACAAAAGAAATACAGACAATTATAAGATCATACTATGAGCAACTCTACGCCAACAAATTTGACAATCTGGAAGAAATGGATGCATTCCTAGAGACATATAAACTACCACAACTGAACCAGGAAGAAATAGAAAGCCTGACCAGACCCATAACCAGTAAGGAGATTGAAACAGTCATCAAAAATCTCCAAACAAACAGAAGCCCAGGGCCAGATGGCTTCCTGGGGGGAATTCTACCAAACATTTAAAGAAGAACTAATTCCTGTTCTCCTAAAACTGTTCCAAAAAATAGAAATGGAAGGAAAACTTCCAAACTCATTTTATGAGGCCAGCATCACCTTGATCCCCAAACCCGACAAGGATCCCATCAAAAAAGAGAACTACAGACCAATATCCTTGATGAACACAGATGCAAATTTCTCACCAAAATACTAGCCAATAGGAATCAACAGTACATTAAAAGGATTATTCACCACGACCAAGTGGGATTTATTCCAGGGCTGCAAGGTTGGTTCAACATCCGCAAATCAATCAATGTGATACAAAACATTAATAAAAGAAAGAACAAGAACCATATGATACTCTCCATAGATGCTGAAAAAGCATTTGACAAAGTACAGCATCCCTTCCTGATCAAAACTCTTCAAAGTGTAGGGATAGAGGGCACATACCTCAATATTATCAAAGCCATCTATGAAAAACCCACCGCAAATATCATTCTCAATAGAGAAAAACTGAAAGCTTTTCCGCTAAGGTCAGGAACACGGCAGGGATGTCCGTTATCACCACTGCTATTCAACATAGTACTAGAAGTCCTAGCCTCAGCAATCAGACAACAAAAGGAAATTAAAGGCATCCAAATTGGCAAAGAAGAAGTCAAACTATCACTCTTCGCAGACGATATGATACTATATGTGGAAAACCCAAAAGATTCCACTCCAAAACTGCTAGAACTTGTACAGGAATTCAGTAAAGTGTCAGGATATAAAATCAATGCACAGAAATCAGTTGCACTTCTCTACACCAACAACAAGACAGAAGAAAGAGAAATTAAGGAGTGAATCTCATTTACAATTGCACCCAAAACTATAAGATACCTAGGAATAAACCTAACCGAAGAGACTAAGAATCTATACACAGAAAACTATAAAGTACTCATGAAAGAAATTGAGGAAGACACAAAGAAATGGAAAAATGTTCCATGCTCCTGGATTGGAAGAATAAATATTGTGAAAATGTCTATGCTACCTAAAGCAATCTACACATTTAATGCAATTCCTATCAAAGTACCATCCATTTTTTTCAAAGAAATGGAACAAATAATCCTAAAATTTATATGGAACCAGAAAAGACCTCGAATAGCCAAAGGAATATTGAAAAAGAATGCCAAAGTTGGTGGCATCACAATTCCGGACTTCAAGCTCTATTACAAAGCTGTCATCATCAAGACAGCATGGTACTGGCACAAAAACAGACACATAGATCAATGGAACAGAATAGAGAGCCCAGAAATAGACCCTCGACTCTATGGTCAACTCATCTTCGACAAAGCATGAAAGAATGTCCACTGGAAAAAAGACAGCCTCTTCAATAAATGGTGTTGGGAAAATTGGACAGCCACATGCAGAAAAATGAAATTGGATCATTTCCTTACACCACACATGAATATAGACTCAAAATGGATGAAGGATCTCAATGTGAGAAAGGAATCCATCAAAATCCTTGAGGAGAACACAGGCAGCAACCTCTTCGACCTCAGCCACAGCAACATCTTCCTAGGAACATCGCCAAAGGCAAGGGAAGCTAGGGCAAAAATGAACTTTTGGGATTTTATCAAGATCAAAAGCTTTTGCACAGCAAAGGAAACAGTGAACAAAACCAAAAGACAACTGACAGAATGGGAGAAGATATTTGCAAATGACATATCAGATAAAGGGCTAGTGTCCAAAATCTATAAAGAACTTAGCAAACTCAACACCCAAAGAACAAATAATCCAATCAAAGAAATGGGCAGAGGACATGAACAGACATTTCTGCAAAGGAGACATCCAGATGGCCAACAGACCCATGAAAAAGTGCTCCACGTCACTCGGCATCAGGGAAATACAAATCAAAACCACAATGAGATATCACCTCACACCAGTCAGAATGGCTAAAATTAACATGTCAGGAAATGACAGATGCTGGCGAGGATGCGGAGAAAGGGGAACCCTCCTACACTGTTGGTGAGAATGCAAGCTGGTGCAACCACTCTGGAAAACAGCATGGAGGTTCCTCAAAATGTTGAAAATAGAACTACCCTATGATCCAGCAATTACACTGCTGGGTATTTACCCTAAAGATACAAACGTCGTGATCCGAAGGGGCACGTGCACCTGAATGTTTATAGCAGCAATGTCTACAATAGCCAAACTATGGAAAGAACCTAGATGTCCATCAACAGACGAATGGATAAAGAAGAAGTGGTATATATACACAATGGAATACTATGCAGCCATCAAAAGAAATGAAATCTTGCCATTTGCGATGACGTGGATGGAACTAGAGGGTATCATGCTTAGCGAAATAAGTCAATCGGAGAAAGACAACTATCATATGATCTCCCTGATATGAGGGAGAGGAGATGCAACATGGGGGGTTAAGGGGGGTAGGAGAAGAGTAAATGAAACAAGGTGGGTTTGGGAGGGAGACAAACCATAAGTGACTCTTAATCTCACAAAACAAACTGAGGGTTGCTGGGGGGAGGGTGGTTGGGAGAGAGGGGGTGGGATTATGGACATTGGGGAGCGTATGTGCTATGGTGAGTGCTGTGAAGTTATAAACCTGGCGATTCACAGACCTGTACCCCTGGGGATATAAATATATGTTTATAAAAAATAAAATTTAAAAAAAAAGACTCCAAATCTAATCTGCTACTACATGGATCATTCGAGCCTCTTCCACTTGCTAAAATATGTAAATTCTCATTCCAACATTCAGAAACCTGTCAACATCCACCATCACCCTGAATTTATATTTATATTTGTATATGTATATAAAAATTTATATAAATATATTATATTTATATTATATATGTATATAAAATGTATATGTATATTTATATATGTATATAAAATTTATATGTATATATACATATAAATTTTTAAATTTGAATACATTAAGATTTCTCTTTTTTTTTTTTTAAATACTTATTTGACAGAGAGATCACAAGTAGGCAGAGAGGCAGGCAGAGAGAGAGAGGGGGAAGCGGGCTTCCCGCCGAGCAGAGAGCCCGATGTGGGGTCGATCCCAGGACCCCGAGATCATAACCCTGGCCGAAGGCAGAGGCTTAACCTGCTGAGCCACCCAGGCGCCCCGACATTAAGATTTCTCTTTGTGATGTAGGGCACTATGGGTTTTGACAAATACATAGTGTCATATATCCATAATTAAATCAGTAAACATAATTTCATCAATCCAAAAATTCTCCTGTGCTTATCCTATTTAATCCTTCCTAATTCTCAGTGAACCCCTGACCATTAATATTTTATTGTTGCTATAGTTTTGTCTTTTCCAGGATGTCATATAACTGGAATGAATAAAGCTATAATAAAAATCAGCTTATAGTTTTTTTTCATGGCTATAAATTTTCAAATACATTTGGTTACTATCTAGGAATGTGACTGTTGGGTCATCTGGTAAGATGATGTTTAGCTTTGTAAAAAACCACTGAAATGTCTTCTATAGCAGCTGTGTAATTTTGTTACTACCACCAATGAGTGAGAGTTCTTGTTGCTCTGTATTCTTACTATCAATTTGTATGTCATTTTTTTGGATTCTAGGCTTCTTATAGGTATGTGATAGTATCTCCTTTCTGTTTTAACTTGCAATTTCTTAAGGAAAAATAATAATTACTTTGATATCATTATTTTCCAGTTATATGTATTCTTTAGTTAGGCATTTGTTTAGATCTTTTACACATTTGCTAATCGGATTCATGGGCCTTTCTTTTAAATTTTAATATTTCTTGTAATATTTTGGATGCAAGTCCTTTCTAGACAGACATGTGGGGTTTTTTTTAAAGATTTATTTTATTTTATTTTATTTGAGAAAGAGAGAGCAAGCAAGGCAGTGTGGGAGGGGCAGAGGGAGAGAGAAACCCAAGCAGACTTGGTAATGAGCATGGAACCCAACTACAGGGCTCGATCCCATCACCTTGAGATAGGACCTGAGCCAAAATCAAGAGTCAGCTGCTTAACCAACTGTGCCACCCAGGTGCCCCTACAGACATGTGTTTCACAAACAAATTTGCTCCTTGGCTTGCCTGCAGATTCTTCTTAGACTGCATTTGGCAGAGCAGCAGTTTTCAGTATCAGTGAAGTTTAACTTAGATTTAAAACTTTTAATATAATTTTTAAAACACAACTTCAATGGTGTATGATATAGGTGTATTACAGTATATATCCTACATTCTTAACAATTATTTTTCTTTCTATTTCCTGCTTCTATCATACATTATAGATACCCATTTTACTCTTCTGTTTTTGTCTTATAAATAAAATTAATTGTGTGTGTGTGTGTGTGTGTGTGTGTGTGTGTGTGTGTGTGTGTGTAAGGAGGGAAAGAAGAAGAGAGTGACAGAGATAGAGATTAAAAACAGTTGAAAGGTCTGAAACTGCTCAGGAAACCTAAGTTCTATGTACCTTATGCTGCTAGCTAGTCCCACATAATTAAGACTAGTCTACTAAAGGCCAAAAATGCCCTAAGAACCTTTACTCAGCTGAAGTCTTGGAAAATTTATACTCTAATCTTAGCCTGAAATCTAAAACACTATATTCAGTGAAACTCCAGAGAAGGTAACTTACTGAAGATGGCAAACATCCCAGGATACCCCTCTTAGTTTCAACTTTAGGAATCCTACTTCTTGGTCAGCTTTAAAGATTCCATGCAGAATATATCCACAGAGATAGATGAGGTATGTAAAATATAGTGGCTTGGTTTTATAGTCCCTGGTATAATCTAGGGCAAGTGTGAGTGGATCCAGTTCTTGCTCCAGTTAGCTCAGAAAGCAAAACTCTTACATCTTCACTAGATACCAGCATAGAGTCTCAGGAGCAGGGAATAGTATATAAATTCAAAGACAGACTCAGGGCCTATAGTTAAACACAATATTTTTAACAGAAGGAAATAAAATGATTTCATGCAATATTTCTTAAGGCTTGTCTGTGAAACCAAGACAGGCCTAGAAAAAAAAAAAAAGATTTTCTAGAAGTTTTTAACAAATAGCAGGCCAGAGGAGTTGATAGGATTAAAAGTCTGAAATTGTCACATTTCCTTTAGAGTCAGATCTTAGAAAATTATGTTCAAGGCATAGGTCTAGCACACTCCTTAGCATAGAACTTCTCAAGGAAAAGAGTTATCTAAATTTCCTTTAGCTAGCTTACCCCAAACCTCAACATGGTAGGAAAATTGATATTCTGTACAAAGTTTATCCCTGAATAAAACTGGAATTCTCCAGTGGATCTCCTGTGTTAGGTTTGAGTTAAATTGTAGCTAAGATTTACCTAGAAGGACATAAGCTCAAAAGTCCCTTCCTACTAACAGCTTCAAGCAAAGTGTCTCCATGGAATAGGAAACATGGAAATAAACAAATATTAGACTGAGTTTGTAGTCACGGTCTAGTTGGATATACTAATGCATGGAGGCCAATTATAAGGAATAAGACTGGATTTAACTCAAGTACCATATTATGAAAACCAAAGAGGGGCGCCTGGGTGGCTCAGTGGGTTAAAGCCTCTGCCTCCGGCTCAGGTCATGATCCCAGGGTCCTGGGATTGAGCCCCACGTCGGGTTCTCTGCTCCGCAGGGAGCCTGCTTCCTCCCCTCTCTCTCTCTCTGTCTACCTCTCTGCCTACTTGTGATCTCTCTCTGTCAAATAAATAAAATCTTTAAAAAAAAAAAAAAAGAAAACCAAAGATATGTTTTCTAAGTACTTGGTATGCCCATGAAATGATATCCTCCTGTCATTATTTAAATTCCGTCTGTGTAGACATTGCACTACAAGACCTCTTCTTCATATAGCCACTACTTTCAAGTGCAGGAGACATAGCTGACTTTCCTTACACAGAGAAACAGGCACAGCAATAGACAGAATGAGGAGACAGAGGAATACGTCCCAAATGAAAGAGTGGGAAAAAAATCAGAACAAGAGACCTGAACAAAATGGAGATAAGTAAGATGTCTGATAGTGAATTTAAAGTAATGCTTATAAAGGCACTCACTAGAATTGAGAAAAAAGTGCAGAACATCCATGAGACCCTCCACCAAGAGATAGTAGACATAACAAAGAACCAATTAGAGCTATTGGACTCCCTAAATGGAAATAAAAATAGACCACCTGGAATAAGTAGCAAATAAGAGGAAGTAGAAGAATAGATCAGCCACCTGGAGGACAGAGTCATGGAAAGTAATCAAGCTGAACAGATGAGAAGGGGAAAATGCAAAATGAGAATAGACCCAGGGAACTCAGAGACACTGCCAAGCATAACAGTCGCATGATAGGGATCCCAGAACAAAGAGCATGAAAAGAGGGCAGAAGATTTTCTGAAGAAACAATAGCTAAAAATTTCCTGAATCTGGGGAAGGAAAAAGAAATGCAGATCCAGGAGGCACAGAAAGCCCCCAACAAAACCACGCCAAAAATCTCTGCCCCAAGACACAATGTACATAATAAGATGGCCAAAAATAATGATAAAGAGAGAATTTTATTTTATTTTATTTTATTTTATTTGTCAGAGAGAGAGGGAGAGAGAGCGAGCACAGGCGGACAGAATGGCAGGCAGAGGCAGAGGGAGAAGCAGGCTCCCTGCCAAGCAAGGAGCCCAATGTGGGACTCGATCCCAGGACGCTGGGATCATGACCTGAGCCGAAGGCAGCTGCTTAACCAACTGAGCCACCCAGGCGTCCCTAAAGAGAGAATTTTAAAAGTAGCAAGAGAAAGGAGAGCAGTGACATACAAGCAGTGACCCCATAAGGCTATCCACCCAGAGGCCTGAAGTTCAAGGGGAGATAGTAATTCCTGGAACTCAGAAACTGCTGTGTGGAGACAGCATCTTGAGAAGAACCGTGGACTTTTGGTAGAGAGGTGCCACTGAGCTACACAGAGCCAGCAGTAAGGGACAGTGAGGAAGCTGGGAAATGAACACTTCATCCTTACTTGCCTCTCTTCCTTCAGTGTTCTGTCAGTGTTTCCTCTTGACTGCATCCAACTGAAAGCTACAAGACAAGGGCATCAGTTAAATCAATGCAAAGATATTAGCTTCTCTTGGCAGAGACCAGAGTGAGAAAAGATGGAGAGGGTAAAAAGTGATTGATCTCACTTCAAAAGAGAAGCCTGAGTCTAGCCTTCCAGGCACAGACTGTAATCCAACACGATAAGTGTAGGAATTCATCAGGATAGTTTTGCAGAGAGTAGCATCAGGAACTGAGAGTTATCTAAAAGTGCATAGCAAAGAACAACATACAAAACCAGACAGACATTGCAGTAAATCAGAAAGTGTTGGCAGAAAGGCAGATTCTACTGACAAGGCACTAGAGACTTGAGTCATCCCACAGAAGAGGGAGATCTGATGTGGGGCAGCCGTATGCCATAGTTCAACACACATAACTGTTTTTAAGTTGTGAGGGAAACACAGTTGACATAAGGAAGTGTTTAAAAATTAATTTACATTGCCTGTCTGGGTACAGTAAAATTATTTCATTTGTATACTACTGGAAGCAGTGAAAATTGTTAATACCTTCCAGGAAACAATATGTAGCAAAAGTTAGCCCTAAAATGTCCATACTCTTGAATTGAAAATAATAAGTTGTATGGGATGTTTCATTATATGTACTTATTTATTTTTGAAAATTTTAGCTTTTTATTTGACAGAGACACAGTGAAAGAGGGAACACAAGCAGGGGGAGTGAAAGAGGGAGAAGCATCTTCCCGCAGAGCAGGGAGCCTGATGCGGGGGTTGATCCCAGGACCCTGGGATCATGACCCAAGCTGAAGGCAGACACTTAATGACTGAGTCACCCAGGCACCCCTCATTATATTTATTTATAATAAAAATGTATTTAGTAGGTAACACTGCTGAAAACATCTAAATATGGACTTTTGGAAGGAGATGCTTAATATATTCCCTTCAGCAGAGTTAGATTGAGATGTTCCTCAGAACTGAGAGAGAAAACTAGTGCAGCTGCCACAGAGAGCAGATCGTGTCCATGAGAAGAAATAATTTCAGGGGTGAATGCTGGATAATATCATACAAAAAGTTTTATCAAAGAAAGGAACCTTAAGAACTGTGTTGGGATGTGGGGAGATGAGCTCCTGAGCCAAAGGGTTGGAATAGTCAGGAAAGACATAAATAAAGAGGAGCCTATCAGATGGACAAAGGGGAAAATAACAAAAACAACAGTTATCCCCAATAGCTGATGTATGATGTGATGCTGGGGAGTAGGGGCAGGGGGACCCTGTGAGACGAAAGGATTTGCTTCACTGATAGGAGCCAGGCAGAGAGAGCTGCTAAGGAGTGTGAGCAAGGCAGGGAGGCTTGATAGCACTAAATCAGCATCCTAAAGGTCTCAGCAGTGAATATGTGCCTAAGGACTGGCAGCCTTGGAGAATCACACTTGTGACAAAAAGTCAAGGTGTGATCTAATAGTTAAAACCTGATATAGACAAATTCTTAGATAGAAGGGCATAAGGGAAAAGAATCTGCTTTAAGTTGGTTTATTACAAAATTAACCAACTTAAAGCAGATTCTTTTCCCTATTTTGTAATAGCCCACTGTGGGGACACTACATGACCCCTTTCATGAAAACTTGAAAGCACCTAAACACTAACACCTTGAGGAGACCCCAGTCAGGAGGAAACATTATAAAACTAAAATGATAGTTTTTCTCCCAAAAGGGGAGTGGAAGATCAAGGCAGGAGTTATGCATTCTCTAGGTCAGACAGGTGGCAGAGTATAATAGGAAGTACATGGACTTGGGAGACAGAAGAGATCTGGTGTCAAATCTCAACTGCAGAATCTTAGACAAGTTACTTAATTTCTCTGAGCCTTTTCTGTAATAACAGTAACAATACCTATGGGTGTCGTGAGAAGCCAGTAACTGTATACGAAAGTACTTCCTGGGGCGCCTGGGTGGCTCAGTGGGTTAAGCCGCTGCCTTCGGCTCAGGTCATGATCCCAGGTCCTGGGTTCGAGCCCCACATCGGGCTTTCTGCTCAGCAGGGAGCCTGCTTCCTCCTCTCTCTCTGCCTGCCTCTCTGCCTACTTGTGATTTCTCTCTGTCAAATAAATAAAATCTTTAAAAAAAAAAAAAGAAAGTACTTCCTGAACTTCTCCATCTGTGCCAACTAGCTAGTTTCATCTGTGCCAACTTTTATACAAGCACACATTCTGAATCACTGGTAGGAGTTAGTCATTATCCAAGGTACTTTCTGTTACATACGAAGTAAATTCTCCTTTCAGGAGAAGACCCACTCACTGATTCAGAGCCAGAGAGAAACTTTCCTATCATTTACACTTGCTCAGAGATAAGGATACTGACAATTCTACTCATCTCTTGGCAGCTATCAGACGGAGGGTAATGGACACAAGGGTATCCCAGTTAAGGAATTAAGAGAAAAGAATAATTCGTGCTTTAGAACTTTCGCTCAGAGCTTTGTTATAATACATACAAAAAGAAAAAAAGGTATATATATGGAGTCTAGGATGTGCCAAAGAAAAACCAAAGGTTCAGAGTCAAAGTGCAGGGATGAAACTTCCAAACATTTCATGTTAGCTTATAGAAAGTCAGATTTTAGATTTAACAGATCTTACCTTCCACCTTTACAGAATCAGGATTATAAGAAAGTTTTTTTTTTTTCTTCACAAAGTGGTAAAACTTGTGAAATCTGAATAGAGTCTGGAGTTGAGTGAATAGAAACATGGAAATGCTGGTGTCTTCGTTGCAACAAATATATTATGGTCGTGAAAAGTATTAACATTAGCAGAACCGGGTAAAGGGCGTACAGTAATTCTCTGTAATATCTCTGCAATATCTCTGTACATGTAAAACTATTCTAAAATAAGAAGTTTATTTTAAAAATCATAGTTTTCACTTCCCAATAAGCATTTCTATGAAAACTCAAAATCCAAATTTTGTAACAATACTAAGAGCTTCAGACTAACCCCAAACTATTATTGGATTTTTAAAGATTTTTTTTTAAGATTTTATTTATTTATTTGACAGAGAGAAATCACAAGTAGGCAGATAGGCAGGCAGAGAGAGAGGAGGAAGCAGGCTCCCTGCTGAGCAGAAAGCCCGATGCGGGGCTCAAACCCAGGACCTGGGATCATGACCTGAGCCGAAGGCAGCGGCTTAACCCACTGAGCCACCCAGGCGCCCCCTATTATTGGATTTTTAAACAAAAATCTTCTACATATAAAATTTTAAGTGAGAAATATATTAGGAGGTGAAAGTTGGCATGAATTTTGTCAAAAGATAAAGAGCAGTTGTGACCTCAGCTCTGAACTCTTAACAAACCAGAAAGCAGAAGAGTAACTTCTCAAATTTCCAGATAAGTTCTGGTGTGCCAAAAAGCTATTTTGCATGCCCTTTCTTCTATTAATGTCTCCCTTTTGTATCAATTCTGCTTCTACAAAACACAGTCACAAAACAGAACCAAATTTAAAATTTGAATAGAGAAAGATGAGGGAAAGAAAACAAAAAAGCAGTATATAAATATTATTAGAGGAGACTATTATATTCAGTTCTCTTCTGGATTAATGTTTCAGAACTCTCAAAAGAAAAAAATTTTTTAATTATTTATTTATTTATTTGGCAGAGAGAGAGACAGTGAGAGACAGAACACAACCAGGGGCAGAGGGAAAGGGAGAAGCAGATTTCCCGATGTACAGGGAGCCCGATGTGGGGCTTGATCACAGGACCCTAGGATCATGACCTGAGCTGAAGGCAGATACTTAATGACTGAGCCACCCAGGCGCCCCTCAAAAGAAAATTTAAAGGAAAAGTTAATCTTCCAAAATCAGACACCAGAAGTGAGAGGAAAAAACCGTTATTGGAAAAACTAAGATAAAGATACTATTCTCAAATGGGTTTAGAGGTGAAACATAAATTTTCTAGGAAAATTCACTGAATAGATTGTCTTATTCTTCAGTCCTGATCAGATGCTTTCCAGAATTTTCCCAAATTATATAAATGTTTTCTGAATTTAAACTATTGAAGAGGAAAGATATTCCTCTAAATTAAGGTTCCCCATGACATAAATCCCCCTAAATGAAGGACTTCATTTTAATGAACATGGTTTTTACCCACTAGAGATTTTCTCTTTTCACCAAGTTTTCATAGGTGAATACTTAAATAACTAAGCCAATTATTTGCTTTCTTGCTCATATGACACTTTAAAATCCTTGGGAGAAGGTTTGTGAAATCTTGTTCTTTTTCCAATAACACTGAGGTTTTAAAACTGGAAAGATCATCAGTTCTCCCATATTAATAATGAGTATGTTTCAGAAAGGGAAAAAAGTTGATAGTTTTTAAGTACACCCTGTATGCCCTTTACTTTATAAAATTTCTCATTGAATTCTTCTAGTGAACTGTAAAATCGATAACAGGACAAAGTATCTGAGAAGCTAAGTAACCAACAAGATAAAAAAGTTACTAATTGATTGGCATGGAATTCAAACAAGCTTGTCTGATCCCAAAGACAGTCCTTATAAACACTGCAGTCCCCATTGTCTCTGATGTATCTAATTGTATGTATTCCGTCAAGCATCATTTTCTATTCTCTTCTGTGGAAATGCTTACCAGAAATGTACAAACTCATAGGAAGACATTCCAAGATAAGCAGTGTAAATATCGAAAGTGGACAAAAAAGCAGTCGTTAAGAGAAATGAGGAAGACTGCACTTAACGCCCAACTGCCATTAAGGGAGAAACTAGAAAGCTATAAATAAATCTTTGCAATGGCAAGTAACATGATAAATGAATTACTTAGTAGAGTATATTAATACTGTAAGTGGGAAAAAATCTTGACTAACTTGCACTGAGCAATAACTGACCAGATCCTCAAGACAGTCCTATGCAGGAGGGGCCATCGTGATTACCATTGTACGGGGTGGGGGGAGGCCAAGGGCCAGAGAGGGGGCATCTTGTCCCTCACGCACAGATCGTGAGCAATGGGACTGAGCCCAGGTTTGAAGGACTGAAGAGCCTACCCTCTGGGATGAAGGATATCCGAAGTGAATGCCAGCTCTGCCCTTGAAGCCCCAGGCGAGGACCAGAACAGCCAAAAGAAAATACCTGCCCCCACTATAGATTTGTGTAGGTGACCTCAGGGCTGAAGGGGCCATGACTATCACAAACCGGCATGACTATCACAAACCGGCAGGGTCACCAGAGGAAAACAAGGCACTGGAAGTGAAAACCAGAAGAAACAGACACTCAGAGTTCAATTCGGCAATATTATCAGATATAGATTATAAAAGAAAAAAATGTGCACCACCCTGAAATTAATAACAAGCTTGAAACTATGGCCAAAGTGTAGGAACTTATATCAAGTGAAACAGATTTGAAAACCTAATAGAGGGGCACCTGGGTGGCTCAGTTGGTTAAATGTCTGCCTTTGGCTCAGGTCTTAAAAATAACTCAAGTTACATGTGCACTTTAAAGTTGTCTATTTTAAAATTGTATTTCTGTTGTGGTTTGATTATTGGAATAGTGAATTTGTCCAAAATAGAATATTTGGAAAACATTTAAAAATCATCCAAAACAAAGTTTAAAAATAAATCTTTATTGTTTCAACCACCCAGCAATAATTACCACTAGTGTTGTGATAAATATGCTCCAACTTGGTTATACACAAACATACAAATAGATACATGACTAAATCCATATTAGGATTATATCATATGCACTGCTTTGACAAGGACAGTCTTCTACCGCATTATTATTTTATTATACAATATTTAATGAGTCTATAATCTTTCAAGATTTTAAATTTCTGCTTCTGGAAATAATTTAAAGTATCTTTGTGACTTTAATATACACTCGAATTCTTTTTAATATTTGAGACTAGAGGGATTCTCCCCAAACTATTTTTTTAAAAGAATTTCGAGTCTACAGAAAAATTCTAAGAACAACACATGGAAAACCCATGTATACCCATATGCAACAATTGTTATTTTGCCAAATCTGCTTGATCTCTCATCTCTCTCTCTCTCTCTGTCTTTGCATATGCACACATGCACATACACATATGTGCATTTATATGTGTGTATGAGAGGTAGCTTGCAGACAATGTGATACCTCACCTCTAAATTCTTCTGAAGAACATTTTCTTTTCCTTTTTTTTTTTTAAGATTTTATTTATTTAGTTGACAGAGAGAAACACAGCTAGAGAGGGAACACAAGCAGGGGCAGAGGGAGAGGGAGAAGTGGGCTTCCCATGGAGCAGGGAGCCTGATGCAGGGCTCAACCCTGGATCCCTGGGATAATGACCTGAGCCAATGGCAGATGCTTAACGACTGAGCCACCCAGGTGCCCCTGAAGAACATTTTCTTAAATAAACACACACACACATTGAAGTAATTTAATATCAATATAATATCAATATTATATATATTATATATATTACATTATATATAATATTATATATATATATCAATTATAGTTCATATTAAAATTATTTTGCTTGCTACAAAAATACCCTTTATTGCTTTTCAATTTATTTGTCTTGATCCAGGACCCAATTAAGGATTATGCATTGCATTTAGTTGTCATGGCTTCTTTAGTCTTCTTTAGTAAATTAAAAGAAGAAAGAAAAAAGTTCCTCAATCCTCTTTGTGTTTTGTGCTGCTGAGATATTTTATGCTTACAGTCCATTTGTCATGCGGAATTTCTATCAACTTAGGTTTGTGTGATTGTTTCTTTGTGATTAGATTGACTCAACTTTTTGTTTTTTTTCTTTCAAGATTCTCAATGGTAATTCTGTTTTCTATGCAGCCTAACAGAGAATACAGAAAGTCAAACTGATAGGTCAGACTCCTTTTCATTAGTGATAAGTTTGGTTTCTGTGTCAAGGTGGTGTCCACCAGATTTCTCCATGGTAAATAACGTTTTCCTCTGTGTAATTATCATTGATTCTTAGGGAGGAGTCTATGAGACTGAATATCCTGTTATTTGACTAACTTTCTCACAATGATTTTGTCATTGGCTGATGATTCTTGTCTGAATCAAGTATTATTAGGATCGTTTTATAATGCTGATTTTTAAAATTTATCATATCTCTTTCATGGTTTAGTTGTCATTTCTATGTAAAGAAAATTTGTCCCTTCCCATTTAATGGCTCTTTGTTCTTTTAGTCAATGTATTATAACCCAATCCTGGCATTCCTCATTTTTATGTTCAGATTTTCCCAAATTTGGCAGAGGGAGCTCCTCAAGCTGCTCTTGTGTCCTTTTCACATATTTCCATCAGATTTTGTTGTTGTCATTTGGTTGATTATTTTGCTGTTGGAAACAGCACCTCCTTTATTTCGGGCACACATATTCCAGGCAACCCAAATTCTCCCTGAATCAGCCATTTCTCATTTCCCCAAGGAGCCCCGCTTCCTTGGAGTAGGTAACGCTATTTAGAAACCAAGATCTGCTGTTAGGTGTGCTGCTTGTTACTTGAGCGCATCCCTTCTAGACCATGTCAGTAGACAGAAATAGTAGTGAGTTCATACTGATTCTTGCCATTTCAATCTGACACCACAGTTCTTTTCATTTCTATATTTACAGTTTATTGGCCCTTCTCCCACAATAAGAAACTTTGTTTCTAACATCTGTATGTTCATTCATTTGCTCAATACCAATATACCAAAAATAAATAAATAAATAAAATTAGAATTGCTACACCAATACCACTGCTAACAAACATCTTCTAAGTCTTCTTAGTCTCAGGACCTCTTTACATTTTTAGCTTATGATATGGCTAATTATGTTAAAGTAGATTCACATCATTCAAAATTAAAAGTTGCTTAAAAAGACAGACTCAAAAATTTCCTTCCCCTTTCTCTATCCCTTATGCACAATCCTCACCTAGCAGTTCTTTTAGATTCTAGTTTTCTTTCCTGTATGTATTTTTATAGAAATTAATATGAGCATCTCTTTATTTTTTTTCCTCAAGAAAAAGTGCTTCATATGCTTATCTTGCCCTTCTTTTTCCCTCTCATTTAACAATATATTATCAGTTCATAGAGACTTAGCTCTTAGGTTTTTATATCTGTATAATATTTGCATTGTGGATATGCTAGAGTTTATTCAAGCAATTTCCTAGGTATGGGCATTTGAATTGTTTCCAATTTTTTGAAATTACAAATAACCAACCTGATCTTTAGAAGTCCATTGGGAAAGAATGGCTATTTGTGGTGGAGACAGAGTGCTAATGTATAGATATTTTTAAAAACATGATAAATAACATAAAACCATAATGACTGATTCAGTTCCATACACATTTTTTTCTAAGTGTATTTGTTTAAAACTGAAATAGGCCTTCCATTACAACTTACCACTGTGCCTTTCATTTTTTTGAATTTTTAAAATTTATTTATTTGAGAGAGAGAGAGAAAGTGAGAGAGAGAGCATGAGAGAGGAGAGAGTCAGAGAAAGAAGCAGACTCCCTGCTAAGCAGGGAGCCTGACACAGGACTTGATCCAGGGACTCCAGGATCACAACCTAAACCAAAGGCAGTTGCTTAGTCAACTGAGCCATCCAGGCGCCCCATCACTGAGCTTTTCAATTCTTATTTTACTGATGAATCTTTTTCTATACATTTTGATTCAATATTTTCAAGTATATGGTTTTGTGATTATTCTAAATTTTAACTTTAATTATTGAAAGTTAGTAAATTTTATAATTTAATTATTTTATAATTAATTATATTTATATAAATAAATTTATATTTTATAATTAATATTTTATTATGATATATAATAATATATAATTATATTTATTTAATTAATTAATATATAATACATAATTAATTAATAATAAAAATATAAAATAGATTTATATTTTATAATTAATATATTAAAATATATTTTATAATCAATTATAATTAATTAATTATATAATATATAATATATAAAATATATATAATTATATTTATAATTAATTATAGTTAATCTAATTTATAATTTAATTATTAAAAGTTAGTAAATTTTATAATTTAATAATTTAATGCTTTTTCCTAAGAATTTTACCTGAATACTATTTTTATAAAATTTACTTCTGCTACATTTGCACTTTTCTGATGTATTTTGTCTCTTTTTATTTAAACACACACTGCTATTTTGTTTTTGTAGAGTAAACAGTGATGTCATCCATTTGGATTTTGTGTTTTAATCTAATTTTATAACCTGTATCCTTTTGTGAGTGACTCTCCCTTACTCATTTTATTCATATTTTCTTTCTTTTTTTAATGTATTATTTATTATTATATTCAACTAACCAACATATAATACATCATTTGTTTTTGATGGAGTATTCAACATTTCATTAGCTGCGTATAACACCCAGTTCTCCTCACCACATGTGCCCTCCTTAATACCCATCACCAGGTTACCCCTCTCTTCTGTAAACTTCAGTTTGTTTGCCGGAGTCCAGAGTCTCTCATGGTTTGTCTCCCTCTCTGATTTCTTCCATCCATATAACCTGTATCTTTTAATAGGTGAATTTAACCCAACTGAATTTATTCATATACATGTCTACTTATTTCTATATAATGTTTGATGTTTTCTGCTTTATTAATATAGTAGTCTATTCTAGCTTTGTAAAAATTTTGGAAATTATATATTCTTTTTATGATCATATTTATTGTTAGTAGTTACTCTACTTCTGGGATAACAGTATGAGGTTATCTTTTTTCCCCTACTCAATAATCCAGGAACACCTAACTCCACCATTCCTCTCCCAACCCCCATACACACACACACACATACACATATTTCATTATGATTTTTTGGGTCTGAGAAATGTGACAAATCACCTATTAAATTATAGGAAGACCATGAATGGAAAACTACTATATATATTCAAAATGGGTGATCAAAAAAATGTGATTTCTTGAAATATTCTTACCAAAGTCTTCAGCATGCATGCCCTAAACTTGTAACTTTCTAAGAGACACAGGTAATCCATTTTTATTTCCTTTGACCATAAATTTATTTACACATGCTTATTGGGTTTTTTTTTCTCTTTTTTGTATTGATTTGAAATCTTTTCTTTATGTTTTCAAAACATCCTTAAGTTTTTCTGATTGTTAGGGCAATGATTTATTTCTAAGATTCTTTTTGTAGAGAGTAACTTTTAGTAACTATATCCTGTTAAATTTGAAGTAACTAATGTATTTTTTCCCTTTTTCATACACACATTATTAATAGTGTGATGTGAGATTTTAGGATTAGAAAACTGTGGTCAGGGGCTCCTGGGTGGCTCAGTGGTTTAAGTCTCTACCTTAAGCTCAGGTCATGATCTCAGAGTCCTGGGATTGAGCCCTGCATTGGGCTCTGTGCTCGGTGGGGAGCCTGCTTCCCCTTCTCTCCCTGCCTGCTGCTCTGCCTACTTGTGATCTCTCTCTCTCTGTCAAATAAATAAATAAAATCTTTAAAAAAAAAAAAAAAGACTGGCCAATTTTTATATGCATACACCTATTCAGTTTGCATATTTTCATTTTATATTTACATTAGTTTTTAAATATGTTTTTATTTTTATAAGCACATTTATAACACTGATTTAAATATATCATAGGGTTTTTTCTGCTTTAGTCCCAAATACACACAACATAAATTGTCTGTGTTTTTCATTTTTCTGTTTCTTATGTTAATATGTATCTTTAAATATTTTTATTTTATCTTGACACATAAGATATTTTCAGAATCCCTGCAGTATGAGAATGTACTTTTGTTCATTATCTTATATCATAGACATTTATGTTGGGTGTAAAATGTGTGATGTAAATGATTTTTCCTAAAAATGCCACCAACAAATTCTTCATGGTCTTCTTATGTTTGTTATTGCAGAGAAAATCTGATATTAGGAAAATTTTTGATTTCTTAAATTTATTTGTTTTTCTGCTTGAAGTTAGGGGGAAATTTTTCTGTTTTGGGGAAATAGGAAAAACAAATCCATAGTGTATTTAGTCATGGACCTCATTATTTTGACTTTCTGAAGGTTGTGACCCATTTTAATCTCTTTTTCTTTTCCACAGCACAGATAATTGTCTTCTATTTAAATTTATATTTTAATTTCCATTATATTTTTTTCCTGATAGTGTGTATCAGACCATGTATTGAATTTCAGTTTTCTGTGATTCTATATTTAGAGTAATAACTTTATTTTATTGTTTTTCCTGCATCTTGAGAGTACTTGCTTTCCACCAATTTTGTTCTAAATAGCTTTAACACATTTGCATATTGCACTTGATTGTTTATAATGTGATCTTAATTATGTTATTTTACTTCATTTTCTTATAGTCCACTCATTGATTTCTCTTTTGATTAAGCAGCCTCTTGTATTTTAATTTCCTGTGTCTTCCTTATATTTTTGATCCTTCTGCCTAAAAACATTATGTTTTCTCAGAGTAATGAAAATCCAAACAATTTATCTTTCTATGGAAGTATCTCATCCAAGAATACAGGATTTTTTTGATTTTTCTAGCTGTTCCATGTTTCACATGTGTTTCATCTTGTGTGTGTGTTTTTTTTTTAAGATTTTATTTATTTATTTGACAGAGATCACAAGTAGACAGAGAGGCAGGCAGAGAGAGAGAGAGAGGGAAGCAGGCTCCCTGCTGAGCAGAGAGCCCAATGCGGGACTCGATCCCAGGACCCTGAGATCATGACCTGAGCCGAAAGCAGCAGCTCAACCCACTGAGCCACCCAGGCGCCCCAGTGTTGTTTGTTTGTTTGTTTGTTTGTTTGTTTTTATATATATTTCTGACTGGAGCAAAGTTGGCATGAAGTTGCTCTCTGTTATAAAGTGTCTGTGTTCTCTGAGGATCTACTCTCTTTTATCCGAACAGTTACACAATCTTCTTAAAAGATACACAGATACAGGATAGGTTAAGGCTATATTTGAGTTGTCCCATCTCCAATTTCAAAGATATCTCTAAATTGTGAGTGTTCATTTTCCTTCTCCATTTCTTGTCTGTTCTAAACAGCATACTTTAAAACCTATTATTCCTATTTGAATTCTTAGCAGATTCCTTGGTGTATTTTTATCCCTGCATGTCTTAAATTTTTGTTCAGATTATATCTTATGAAACATACAAAACAGCTGGCAGTCTATGCTCCTTTGTGCCCTTTGATTCTTAGAGTTATTGCAAGATGTTAACATTCAAATAATTGTAAAATGTTAGCATTTGATCTTTTAGTTATTTGGCAGAAAATACAGGAATTTTTTCTTTTTTGTTCATGTTTTCCATTGTTTTAAAAATAATTTAGTTATTAATTAGAAGAGACTGGTTTGAAATTAGCAGTACAGACTCCCTTTCCATTCAGAAGTATAGAGGTCCATTTTAAATTTGCCTTTGAAATATGGCACTGAGCTCCGTGTACCAAATCACAGGGCTAAAGTGCTCATGGAGAGGTCAGCTAACTTATCCCTCAGCCTGAGCTATTCAAAATACCATTTAAAAAATGGACCCTTCTCATTCAGAGAAGCAGATTCTACTCTTACCCTTAAAATAATTCTTTTCAGGATCTTATAACTATTATAGGATAAACTGTCTCTCTGATTTATAATCTAATTAGAGCCCTTTTACTCTTGTGTCCAAGAAAAGGAGACCTGCTCCTCATCTATTGTGCAGGGCCATTTCATATACTCAAGTCTATTAGTAAATCCCCAAAGTCATCCTTTCTTCCTGTAGGTCAAAGGAGTGCAGTTTCATTTGCTTTATCTCATAGGGGCTATTGCCCAAACTTTTCATCAAATCTGGTTGTTTTCATCTAAAATAACTCCACTTCATACTTCACTGTGATAACCCAAATGTTGCCCAGAATTTTTCTAATGTAGTTAGAATTCTATGTGTATTTCCAGAAAGAAGTGTCTCCAGTCTCTTATCACCTTTGTAAGTTGCACAAAAGGATGATTTAAATAGCTAGGATGATTCTCTTTTCTCAAAAATATAAGATAGCTGCATGTTAGTGTTGACTGTTTGAATATGTTGTGTTTTAATTTCCTGAACATAAATTTGGGATCACTGGTGTATTTTCAACACCTCTCTGATTTCAGATTAAGAGAGAAATGTCATTTGTATTTTTCAATTTGCATCAGTCACACCAATTAAAATGTATTAGACATGATATTGCAGGATTTTCTTAGTATATATTAAGCTTAAGACAAATAATATGTCCACAAAAATGTTGTGTATGGTGATGTGTGCTAAGGAGAAAAATATGCTTACAAACCAGTAGACTAGAAATTGTTCATATTATTTCAATTTCATATTTTAACACATTTGGAACAGATAATTTTGGAGATTTTTTCAACTTATGGAGGTATAATTAACATATTAAATTATAAAATATTTAGTATGTACAGTGTGATTATATATACATAAACATTTTAAGAGGATTCTTCTCATCTAGTTAATTAAAACATCCATCACCTCACATATTTATCTTGTGTGACAACATATAAATTCAACTCTCTTAGCAAAATTCAATTATAAAGTGCTATCAACTGTAGTCATCATTATACAATAGATCCTCAGACCTTATTCATCTTATAGCTGAAAGTTTGTACATTTTTACCAATCTCTTCTTTATTCCCTCACCTCCCAGCCTCCCACAACTACTTACTACTCTCTGTATCTATGGTTTTGACTTTATTTTCTTTTCTTTTCTTTTTCAAGATTTATTTATTTTAAAGAAAAAGCGAGCATGCATGGGGCAGGGTTGGGGGGCTGGCCAAGGAAAGTCTTAAGCGGTCCACACTAAGTGCAGAACCAACACAAGGCTCAGTCTTACAACCCTGAGATCACAAGCTGAGCTGAAACCAAGAGACAGTCACTTAACTGACTGCATCACCCAGGTGCCCCTTAACTTTTTTTAGATTCCACATACAAATGATACCAGTATTTGTCTTTATCTGTCTGGCTTTTTTTTTTTTTTAATTTTTTTATTTTTTCAGCATAACAGTATTCATTATTTTTGCACCACACCCAGTGCTCCATGCAATCTGTGCCCTCTACAATACCCACCACCTGGTGCCCCCAACCTCCCACCCCCCACCCCTTCAAAATTCTCAGATTGTTTTTCAGAGTCCATAGTCTCTCATGGTTCACCTCCCCTTCCAATTTCCCTCAACTCCCTTCTCCTCTCCATCTCCCCTTGTCCTCCATGCTATTTGTTATTGACTCTCTCTGCTTGACTTATTTCACTCAGCATAATCTCTTCCAGTCCCATCCATGTTGCTACAAAACTTGGGTATTCATCCTTTCTTTCTTTCTTTTTTTTTTTTTTTACAGCTTTATAAACATATATTTTTATCCCCAGGGGTACAGGTCTGTGAATCGCCAGGTTTACACACTTCACAACACTCACCATAGCACATACCCTCCCCGATATCCATAACCCCACCCCCTCTCCCAACCCCCTCCCCCCATCAACCCTCAGTTTGTTTTGTGAGATTAAGAGTCACTTATGGTTTGTCTCCCTCCCAATCCCATCTTGTTTCATTTACTCTTCTCCTACCCCCTCAACCCCCCATGTTGCATCTCCTCTCCCTCATATCAGGGAGATCATATGATAGTTGTCTTTCTCCGATTGACTGATTTCGCTAAGCATGATACCCTCTAGTTCCATCCACGTCGTCGCAAATGGCAAGATTTCATTTCTTTTGATGGCTGCATAGTATTCCATTGTGTATATATACCACATCTTCTTTATCCATTCGTCTGTAGATGGACATCTAGGTTCTTTCCATAGTTTGGCTATTGTAGACATTGCTGCTATAAACATTCGGGTGCATGTGCCCCTTCGGATCACTATGTTTGTATCTTTAGGGTAAATACCCAGCAGTGCAATTGCAGGGTCATAGGGTAGTTCTATTTTCAACATTTTGAGGAACCTCCATGCTGTTTTCCAGAGTGGTTGCACCAGCTTGCATTCCCACCAACAGTGTAGGAGGGTTCCCCTTTCTCCGCATCCTCGCCAGCATCTGTCATTTCCTGACTTGTTAATTTTAGCCATTCTGACTGGTGTGAGGTGATATCTCATTGTGGTTTTGATTTGTATTTCCCTGATGCCGAGTGATATGGAGCACTTTTTCATGTGTCTGTTGGCCATCTGGATGTCTTCTTTGCAGAAATGTCTGTTCATGTCCTCTGCCCATTTCTTGATTGGATTATTTGTTCTTTGGGTGTTGAGTTTGCTAAGTTCTTTATAGATTTTTGGACACTAGCCCTTTATCTGATATGTCATTTGCAAATATCTTCTCCCATTCTGTCAGTTGTCTTTTGGTTTTGTTCACTGTTTCCTTTGCTGTGCAAAAGCTTTTGATCTTGATGAAATCCCAAAAGTTCATTTTTGCCCTTGCTTCCCTTGCCTTTGGTGATGTTCCTAGGAAGATGTTGCTGCGGCTGACGTCGAAGAGGTTGCTGCCTGTGTTCTCCTCGAGGATTTTGATGGATTCCTTTCTCACATTGAGATCCTTCACAAATACATCTCAATACTGTGCATATTTTTTTTTGTCTCAAATAATATAGACTGAATTTATGGATAAGTTACAGGGCAATTTAAGAAAAGAGTTTAGATATGATGAGTGTTTGGCTCAAGTTAGGGTTATTGAGAGGCAAGAGCTTGACAATATTTTCCAGGTGGGTGAGGAAAAAAATCATCTATTGAGCAAAATGGAATGGAAAATAAAAACAACAACAACAACAACAAAATAGAAGGGAAAGTTTATTTGAGATTGTTACTAGGAGCTAAATGGTAAAGGAAAACGGGCCCAAGTTAAAACTCATCATCTGTTAGTAAGTAAACCTTGAATAAATGCTTGGATCCTAAATAATAGGTTGTAGATAGGCAAGAAAGCAAAAGAGGAAGATACTGGCTGGTGAAATGATATAAATGAAGGATTCATGGTGAAAAGGAGAAAAACAAACAGAGAAGAAAATTTCTATAAAGCTAAATTTATTTGGCCCAAAGAGTTTGCTTTAATTCTGAAAGAATATCCCCCTATTTTTCTATGTTTTACTGTTAACATATTGTTTGATGAAATTATGATGACAGCAGACAGGGTTGAGACTACTTTTTTGCTTTTAAAAATATCTTAATTACTGCTAGAACTTGTACAGGAATTCAGTAAAGTGTCAGGATATAAAATCAATGCACAGAAATCAGTTGCACTTCTCTACACCAACAACAAGACAGAAGAAAGAGAAATTAAGGAGTCCATCCCATTTACAATTGCACCCAAAACTATAAGATACCTAGGAATAAACCTAACCAAAGAGACTAAGAATCTATACTCAGAAAACTATAAAGTACTCATGAAAGAAATTGAGGAAGACACAAAGAAATGGAAAAATGTTCCATGCTCCTGGATTGGAAGAATAAATATTGTGAAAATGTCTATGCTACCTAAAGCAATCTACACATTTAATGCAATTCCTATCAAAGTAACATCCATTTTTTTCAAAGAAATGGAACAAATAATCCTAAAATTTATATGGAACCAGAAAAGACCTCGAATAGCCAAAGGAATATTGAAAAAGAATGCCAAAGTTGGTGGCATCACAATTCCGGACTTCAAGCTCTATTACAAAGCTGTCATCATCAAGACAGCATGGTACTGGCACAAAAACAGACACATAGATCAATGGAACAGAATAGAGAGCCCAGAAATGGACCCTCAACTCTATGGTCAACTAATCTTCGACAAAGCAGGAAAGAATGTCCAATGGAACAAAGACAGCCTCTTCAATAAATGGTGTTGGGAAAATTGGACAGCCACATGCAGAAAAATGAAATTGGATCATTTCCTTACACCACACACGAAAATAGACTCAAAATGGATGAAGGATGTCTGGCTTATTTTACTTAGCATAATGCTCTCAAGATCTATTCATGTTGTCACAGATGGCATGATTGCCTTCTTTCTCTTCTCTGAGTAATATTCGTTAGTATATATATCACATCTTCTTTTTCCACTTATCCATTGATGGATACTTAAGTTGTTTCCATTTCTTGGCTGTTGTGAAGAATGTAGCAGTGAACATGTGCGTGCAGGTATCTCTTCAATATCCTGTTTTTATTTCCTTTGGATATATATCCAGAAGTGAGATTGATGGATCATAGAATAGTTCTATTTTTAATTTTGGGGGGAATTTAATGTTTCAGGAAAATGTACTGTTTTCCATAGTAGCCACACTGATTTACATTCACACCAACAATGCTCAAGGGTTTCCTTTTCTCTACATTCTCACCAACACTTGTTACCTCCTCTCTTTGATGATAGCCATTCTACCAGGTGCAAGGAGATAGTTCATTTTAGTTTTGATTTACATTTCCCTGATGATTAGTGATGTGAACTTTTCGTGTACCTCTTGATCACTTATATGTCTTCTTGGAAAAATGTCTTTAGCTCTTTCATCTATTTTTTTAATCAGATTGTCTTTCTGCTATTGAATTGTGTGAGTTCTTTATATATTTTGAATATCAACCCCAATCAAACAGACAATTTGCAAGCATTTTCTCCCATTCTATGTTCTGTGGAAATATGAGGTTGCCTTTTCATTTTGTTGATGATTTTCTTTGCTGTGCAGAGCCTTTAGTGTGATTTAGTCCAACTTGTTTAATTTTTGCTTTTGTTGTCTTTGGTTTTGGTGTCAGATCCAAAAAAACATTCCCAAGACTGACATCAAAGAGCTGATGCCCTCTCTTTTAAAAGTGAAGCAGATAATTTCAAACTTCCTGTTATCCTAATTTTCTCTGGTCATTGTTACTGCTACCATTACCACTATATGTAGGCCTTAATAACACTAACTACTAATATGATAAAGTTTTAGGATTAGCCTATTGTTGTCTTTCTTTATAAGAAACCGGTTCTTAATTACCTGCTTCTTGATTATAAAATATGGACATTCTTGTTTATACTCTTCTTTATCCAAACTTTTTGCAATGAGACCTCCTGTAGCTCCTGCAATCAAGAGGAAGAATCTATTTTTCTATCCCTTAAATATGAGTTGTCTTTGTGGTTTGCTTTGACCAACTGAATGAAACAGAACTGGTGGTATGCCTGTTCAAAGTCTTGACCTCAAGAACTGTTACATACTCCTGTTTACTCTTCTGAAATGACTATGTTTATATGCCAAAGCTAACCTCCTGGTGGGTGAGAGACCTTGTGAACCCATGAACCTCATGAACTGCATTCTTTTGGTTGTGTCAGCTGACATCCCCTGGAGCAAAACCAGACCTTACCTAAACCACAGCTTCCTGTGAGTCATAGGGATGTTAGCAGAGACTGGAAGAACAAGCACCTAGCTGAACACAGTCTCTATCGCATATGCCAGATTAAAAGATAATAAATATTAGTGTTTTAAGCTACTAAGGTTTGGGGTGGATTGTAGCTCAATATTCGCTAAATAATACATTATGACTCTGGGTACTAGTTTATGGTACAACCCGCTTTGGCAAGCTCATACTTAATTTAACCAGTTACTGTACTTCTGAAGGTCACATAGCCCATAGGCCCAGATTGAGGGAGACATTGCCCTTACAAGAACAAAAGTTCTGCATACTTGAGATAATTGACATATGATTATCAGCACAATTTCAATGCAGGTTATTAACTCTTCTTTCATGTGTAGGGATCCACATGTTTATTAATGATAGAGCACTCTAGTTGATCATGAAAGGTACAAAACTGTTAACAACTGTGGAGGGGTTTTTTTGTGTGTTTTTGTTTTTGTTTTTGTTTTTTTAAGAGAGAAAGTGTATGCATGCAAGCAGGAGCAAGGGAGGGAGAGAGAATCTTTTTATTTATTTATTTATTTTTTAATTTTTTTATTTTTTAGTGTTCCAAGATTCATTGTTTATACAACACACCCAGTGCTCCTTGCAATACATGCCCTCCTTAATACTTACCACCACCAGGCTCACCTATCCCTCCACCCCCTTCTCCTCCAAAACCCTCAGTTTGTTCCTCAGAGTCCACAGTCTCTCATGGTTTGTCTCCCTCTCCAATTTCCCCCAATTCATTTTTTCCTTTCCTTCTCCTAATGTCCTCCATGTTATTCCTTATGCTTCACAAGTAAGTGAAATCATATGGTAATTGACTAGGGAGAGAGAATCTTAAGCAGGATCCATGCCTGGTACAGAGCCCAACACAGAGCTCAACACAGGTCTTGATCTCAGGACCCTGAGATAATGACCTGAGCTGAAATCGAGAATCAGAAGCTTGACTGACTGAGCCACCCAGGCACCCTAACAGTGCTAAATTTAAAGCCTTGCATATTTCGTCCATCATATAAAATTTTTAAGGCTAAGTGTCCTTAATTGTGAATTAGTTATTTACATTTACCTCAGAGGTAAGAAAGCCATGAAATATATTTAAAAGTTCCTAGTGTGAAGCATATAAGCTGCCAATAAATATTATTTTCCTTCTCCCTATAATGAACATACAGTTTAAGGCTGCACATTCCTGTACCAATTTTGTTTTTATCCCAGTGTAATTTGAAAATTTGGGGCAGTGAATGAATAAAATGCATCATAAGAAGGTAGCTAAAATTAAATGCATATATCCTTGTTAATAACATGTTTGTAGATATTCTTACCTTTATTTTAGCTATTGAATCTCCTTCACAAATACATCTCAATACTGTGCATAAATATTAAGCAATGGCACTGTAGCGAATGCTCTGTATTTCTTGTACACCATTATGATACACATCTTGTTGGGAAATCATAACAAAGTAAATCTTTTACTGCTTTTATTTGTGAACTGTAGCTCTTTTTTGCAATTGGAAATAGATAAAATAGGCAATAAAAATAGTAACAAGGGACATTTCATGCAATATTATGCAGCCATAAATAAAGGTGAGGTGTGCCATTTGTGACCAGATGGATATATCTTGAGGCTATAATGCTAAGTGACGTAAGTTAGACTGAGAAAGACAAATACCATATGATTTCACTCATAGGTGGAATTTTAAAAACAAACAAAAAGCAGAATCAGATCTATAAATACAGAGAACAAACTGATGATTGCCAGATGGTGGGGGGATGGGAAAAATGGGTAAAGGGGAGTGGGATATAAAGACTTCCAGCTGTAGAATGAATAAGTCATGGCGAAAAAAGGGACAGCATAAGGAATATAGTCTGATATTATAATAGCTTTGTATGCTAGATGGTACCTACATTTGCAAACATAGCAGAACTTACAGAGATGTTGAATCACTATGTCGTATACCTGAAACTAATGAACATTTTGTGTCAACTATACTCAAATAAAAACATTTTTTAAAGGGGAACATTCACAAGAAGACATTATAGATGAAGAAATTAAGCATTAACCTAGAGTTGTGTGAAAGAAATTGAGCCTGTGATATAAAAACTCCTTGGAATATGTAATTTGATGACAACTATGCAAGTGAAGTGAGAAAAGTGAAGGCTCAGAAAAACAATAAAAGAGACGTTTGCTTGTATATTTGTATTTGAAAGATTATAGAGTAAATGGATTGAATTGCATTGAATTGACTTACCTGTTCACAGTCATAAAGAACATCATTTCAAAGGGCTCTTAAATTTATTTTGAAGATATCACTATAATATCTTGGGTTTCAAATAACGCACAACCAGCAGCATGCAGCAATATTTCCCATTTTTAAATTAAAATATCTATGAATCAAATAAAAATATGGAAACTCACAAGTAATAAAACTAAGGTGGAAAGACAATCTAACGTCAGAATCCAGCTAGAGCAGGATTAAAAGTAAGATAATCAAGTTTCAATTCATGGTACACCCAGACTTTATTCTATAAATAAGAAGAATCCCTCTGAAAAACAATCTGAGGGGTTTGAAGCAGCGGGGAGGTGGGATGTTGGGGGAACCAGGTGGTGGGTATTGGAGAGGGCACGGATTGCATAGAGCACTGGGTGTGGCGCAAAAACAAGGAATACTGTTAGACTGAAAAAAAAATAAAAAAAAACAAAAACAAAAACAAAAAAACTTAAAAAGTAAAAAAAAAAAAAAAAAAAAAAGAATCCTCCCAAAAGATAAGCTTCCTGGTGTATAAGCCATAATCTATCCCATGATTAGTGAACACAGAATGTTTACCAATCAAGCATCCATCTCTATCTTAAAAGAATAATGTGTGAAAAGAGTAGATAACAGTTCCCTCTAACAGTATCCTCTCTATCCAAATGTTACTTCATATAAGCACAAAATGCAAAAGAGTAATAATCAAAAGCTAACATAAATTGACTATTTTTATGATACATGAGATGCTAAGTGCTTCAAATACTTTATTCCATTTAATTCTTGCTTTGAATCTATTTACTCTTTACTTACAGTTAAGGAAAGAGGCCTAGAACACCTACCTGTTTATGTTGAGCCACATGAAATTACCAATTATCACCACTTTTCACCCATAAAAAATATCAACTTTCTCTGATTCAATCCAATAGTAAGTTGTATATTTAGACCTGGTACCTAAGGTTTTGTGAATCCAAACCCACTAAATCTCAGAAAACAGCTGAGGAGGAAGTGGGAGAAGGGCTAAAACTGTTATGGTGCAGTGAATTTTCCAAGGAGTTTGACTTCCTATAAAGTGCCATTGTTAGAATATCAGAACAAAACAACAGTCATAGCATTGAATGCTGGAAATGGTCATTTTGCTTCACTTGAGAATACCAGAGAACCAGACACAATAAAATAAATTAGCTCTCAAGAGTAGCATCTACTATGCTTTTAAACACTGCTGTAAAACTTCCTTGAAAAAGGAGGTCCATGCATGGTATAATTGTCTACTTGAAATGAGGGAAGGGGAAAAATAGGGGAAATGAACACACATTAAATTAAATACACCTTGCTGCCCCAACTTTATGGTTATTTTCTTTGTGATTAATAGCATTTCTTCTAAATCAGGTTGGAGAAATTTGAAGTCTTAGAAGATCTGTATAGGAAGGTGTTTAATAAAACCAATTTAGGAAGGGTTTGAAGTAGGTGAAAGGAGATGATTCAAGAAAACATTTCAGTAATAAGTAAAATACAGCATTGAGTCTGGTTTTTCCAGATTCCTACAAGTCTGTGACTTTTCTTTGCCATTGCTTCACATGAAAATGACACTACATGGGGAAGAGGTCCCCATAATGGGAAGTCATGAGTGATGGGGCAAGAGCTGTTATGAGAACACACTACACTAGGTCAGATTGCAGCAACATATCCTTACCTATTCAGTGTTGTGATCTCAAAATTATAGGGTCTTTAGAGGCTTCATGTCATTATATTGGAGTTATCTTCAGATGTCTTAATGAACAAGATTTGTGTTCTTAATAATTTAGTAGATTCTATTATACTGACCCCCCCTTAAAAAAACCACACAAAATATTCCCAAACATATATAAATATATGATTATACCTTTACAGAATGTTAAAGTATTTTAAAATGTACTATATTAATATATTTCCTTATTGCAATACAATGGTTTTTTCCTTCTGAGAACATCAAACACATACTAAGAATGCATGAGGTGCACTCTATAAATGCCTTATCTAATTTAGTAGGTTCCATTGTTCCCATTTACAGATGAAAATTCTGAGGACTTGGGGAGGCAAAGTAACTTACTTGAGGTTACAGACTTAATAAAAATCAGATAGGATTTAAACTGTTTAACCCCATAGCAGCCAATTTTAACAACTACTTTTTAATCAAAATTTTACTCAAATGATAATTATGATATTGTGGGACATTAAGCTTTGAGTTAATGCAAACAATTTCCAGTATAACACATATATTCAAAGGCTGGGTCCTTCATATACTATTCTTCTAGCAAGAATTGGTCTTTTAAAATTTTTATTTTAATGATATCTTAATCTAATTTCAGGAGCTGAGTTGATAAGATTGTGATTTGTTAGGAAGACTAACCAATAGAACGATTATTGACTTGAAGATAATGCAAATTTTCACTACTACTGTTAATTATTTTTATTTATTATGACATAAGCACCAAACACTGTACATGTGAATGGTAACCACATTTGCCACCTAACTATTACAGTTCTAACAATAAAGATTAAATAGGAGAAACTATAGATACAGAGACTTTATTGATGCTAAATTGACTTCTAGACGTTAAGGAAAATAGTCTGAGGGTAAAACATATATATGTGTGTGTGTGTGTGTGTGTGTGTATGTATATATGTACATATATATACATATATATGTATATATATACACCAGATAATTTAATTTAAATTAAACCAAGTATAAGGCAATAAAACATGGAATTAATCAAAATCAAGGTCATGAATTTTTTATATGAAACCATTTTTCAGCTAAAGTTAAAGCTTAAAGTAATCTTTCTCTGCAGTTCTTAATACCAGGAGATTCCTCATTTCTCATAAATGCTGTGAAGTCATTTCTTTACACTCTGACTTTATTACTTTACCACAGAACTCTGAAAATGTATGATTAAAATTTTCATTGATTCTGTATGATTTTTAGATTTGCATATTATAAATTGCATGGGCAATAAATACATTTAAATGCAATCCACTGTAATTGTAATCACTCTTAGTGTACATCTCAGTCTTGTTAGACTTAACATTTAAACTTCTGCTCACCAGATTATTTTTTTTAATAATAGTTATAAAATCTTTAGTTAGAAATCAGGTATATTGCTGTTTTTCTTTTCTTTTCTTTTCTTTTCTTTTTTGTTTTGTTTTTTTTTTGTTTTTTTCTTTAATTTTATTTTTTATAAACATATATTTTTATCCCCAGGGGTACAGGTCTGCGAATCGGTTTACACACTGTGTTTACACACAGGTTTACACACTTCACAGCACTCACCATAGCACATACCCTCCCCAATATCCATAACCCCACCCCCACTCTCCCAACCCCCCTCCCCCCATCAACCCTCAGTTTGTTTTGTGAGATTAAGAGTCACTTATGGTTTGACTCCCTCCCAATCCCATCTTGTTTCATTTATGTTTTTCTTTTCTTAAATGACACTGCTTTTAAGATAAAATTATACTTTCCTAGGAATGGAAATAGATTTCCTTTTTTTCCAAGGTGACTCAGAACATGAAAATACAGATAATATTAGACTTGCAAAGACCTCTGAGTACTTTTATAGGTACTACTGTGTAGAAGCACTTCTCCTTACCTTGGCCCATAATGCAAGTCTGTTTTGTTTCTTTAATTTTTGTTTTTACTCTAACAAAAGAGATAACCATAATTTTTTTTTCAAAAACTTATGGAGTTACTTCTTTAAATTTATCTAATCAGTAAATTGAAACATCGAGCTAAATGAAATCTTTTATATAAAAAGTGATAATTCTGGGGTTTATGTTGAGATTGACCTGATGCTAGTATGTTACACAGAGTGTATAGTAGGACTCATAGTCAATTCCCATGAATAGATTTACTCAGAAATTTTTCATGTTCATGGTGATTTCTGGTATTTAACATTCAACATAAAGACAGATTCTTTTTTTTCCACCAGTATTACCCAACAATCTATCTTCCATCCACAGCCCACATTCTCCCCAAATACACATAACTGCCCTCTCTCATCAAAGTGTTTGTTCTAATTCCTTAAAACTTTCCCTTTCACTTCTATCTAGGTAAATGTAGTCCAATAAGGATACCTTCCTATACAAAAAGTGTCTGGGTAGGAGTAAATGCTTTAGATTATTGATCATTATTCTATTCTGTTTTAATCCTTGTCTAACTGTGATAAGTGTTCTCAATCCTTTGATCTCTTTGACTGTATTTATAAATGTTTATTTTTTATGACATGGTCTATTACCCTTTTATTTATTTATTTATCACCCTTTTATTTATTATTTCTTTATTTCTTTATTATTTATTTTCTTTATTATTTATTTATATATCATATATATGTATATCATATATCATATAAACAGATGATATATTTATGTAAATACATGTATATATATCTATGTAAATATATTCATATATATTATATACATTATATATACATATATTACATAATATATTTTACATATTATGTAAATACATTCATATATGCATATATGTACACATTCATATATACATATGAATACATATATAAGCATATATACATATATATGTACATATATATGAATATATTTACATAAATATGTCATTATATATAATTATATATTCCTTATATATATAATTATATATTCCTTTTATATTCCTTGCTGTGCTGAAGTGGGGAAAGGGGGGAAGGTAGGGGGAGAAGGAGAGAGAGAATCTGAAGCAGGCTCCATACTCAGTGCAAAGCCCAAGGTGAGGCTTGATCTCATGACCCTGAGCCAAAATCAAGAGTTGTTGTTTAACCAATGGAGCTACCCAGGTGCCTCTATTACCCTTTTAAATAAAATATAAAAGACTATACTCCCAGAAAATATCTAAACAAGAAGCCAATAAATTTACCTTTTTGCCTAAACTATTTTGAATTTTCTTTCTGCCATTACAATAGAAAAAAGTCTGGGGGGGGGAAAAGTACTCTGCATATTTAACAGAACTTAGATTGTCAAAAAATAAAAAATAAAATAAAATAAAATAAAGGATACCAAACTGAGACAATTTCTCCAGCTTCAAGTTTGAGGATGTTAAGTTATGAATGACAGAGCTCCCAGACAAATTGTTGTCTGTTGTATCTTTAGCCACTACCCATTTGTATACTGACATAGAAGCTTTTGGGGACTTGATAGAAAAATATCAGGATATTGGTATATTTGTTTCTTATTGCCTTCTTTAATAATATCCTACTAGAAAAAGCTTTTATTCAAGCTACTCATGTAAAAGAAGAAAAATACAGCTTTGTTGGTAAGTACTGTCTGCTTAGAGTCTGCAATCCAAATGGCTCAGAGTCAATTATGTTCTTTGTGCAGTTGGAAATGTCTCCAAATTATGTGTCTTCAAATTAACATTAGCACATGGAAGGATAGGAAATTGGAGACAATCATGGGAATAAAATGTTAGGACCTCACTAAAGCCAGACAACCAGATGCACTAAGCTATGTATAAATGCTTTTTTTTTCCTTCATGAATTATAAAAGGTGATATTATATCCTTGGAATGAAGTATGGGATTATAATCAGATTAGCTGGGTCTCATGACTATAGCCTATCATTTCAGAGATAAATGCCAAATGGAAGTGGTTTAACTGGGGGCTGATGGGTAAACAAAACTTTCAGAAGTACTGCTAAAGAAGACAACCTTTAGGCAGAGTCTAGATTTAAAAACTATAACTAACCTATATCTTTAGGTTCATTTACTAGATCTTAGATTCAAGAAAATTCAAGTTGTTCCATACCCAAGTTTAAAGATTTATTTCCAGAGAAATTTCTAACAAACAAAGACCTAGGTTGGTTAAAATAACAAAAATAGCAATAAAAATAAATACAGTTTCCAGGACCTTGCAGCCATGCCAGATAAAAATGACAGAGTCAAGTAGTACAGATCAAAAAATTCTTCTCTGTGGCCAATGAAGAACAAGAGATAAGGGAGATAGTCTTCAAGACAGAACTTGAGTCAGGCAAAGTAGCTAATAACTCAACAAATACAAACTGACTGAACTACACTTGACCAAGAAAACTGCATGTCATCCAGAGTTCCTAGACCCAGCATTAGACACAGGGAGTGATTTCTCTCTATGAAGAGAAGAGATTAGTTCTATGGAATACAACACTATCTTAGGGAAAAGAATATTTATGTTATATACAAAAATAGAAAGTCTAGTTCTAGGCAGGTTTTTTTGGTTTGTAGGATGTTGGGTTTTACTCTTTTTCTTAAATTACCTCACAGTTCTTCCTCCTTCTTCCAGTAACAGAACATTTTTCTTTTTATCAAAGATTGTCCTTTCCCATCTAATGGCATGGTCAATCATATGAGCCCAATTCTCCACTACAAGTGTAGGTTGATAAGGGGTTGACATGACTGACCGAATGGGAGGAGATATTTGCAAACGACATATCAGATAAAGGGCTAGTGTCCAAAATCTATAAAGAATTTATCAAACTCAACACCCAAAGAACAGATAATCCAATCAAGAAATGGGCAGAATACATGAACAGACATTTCTGCAAAGAAGACATCCAGATGGCCAACAGACACATGAAAAAATGCTCCACATCACTTGGCATCGGGGAAATAGAAATCAAAACGACAATGAGATAACACCTCACACCAGTCAGAATGGCTAAAATGAACAAGTCAGGAAATGACAGATGCTGGGGAGGATGTGGGGAAAGCAGAATCCTCCTACACTGTTGGTGGGAATGCAAGCTGGTGTAGCCACTCTGGAAAACAGCATGGAGGTTCTTCAAAAAGTTGAAAATAGAGCTTCCCTATGACTCAGCAATTGCACGACTGGTTATTTGACCGAAAGATAAAAATGTAGTGATCCAAAGGGGCATGTACACCCAAATGTTTATAGCACCAAGTCCACAATAGCCAAACTATGGAAAGAACCTAGATGTCCATCAACAGATGAATGGATAAAGAAGATGTGGTGTATATATTTATATACAATGGAATACTATGCAGCCATCAAAAGAAATGAAATCTTGCCATTTGTAATGACATGGATGGAACTAGAGGGTATTATGCTTAGCGAAATAAGTCAATCAGAGAAAGACAATTATCATATGATCTCTCTGATATGAGGAAGTTGAGAGGCAATGTTTGGGGCTTGGGGGGGTAAGAAAAGAATAAATGAAACAAGATGGGATCAGGAGGAAGACAAACCATAAGAGACTCTTAATCTCACAAAACAAACTGAGGGTTGCTGGGGGGAGGGGGCTAGGGAGAGGGTGGTTGGGTTATGGACATTGGGGAGGGTATGTGCTATGGTGAGTGCTGTGAGGTATGTAAACCTGGTGATTCACAGACCTGTACCCCTGGGCTAATAATACATTATATGTTTATAAACAAATAAAAAATTTTTTAAAAAATTAAAAAATCAAGACCATAAAAAAAGAATCATTACCCTGTATGTATATGTATATATATATTGTGTGTGTATATATATATATATATATACACACACATATGTATATGTGTATATATATCCCTATATAGAAGTGTATCTATCTATCTCTATATATCCCTATATTGAGTTAATGGAATATTACTTAACTATAACAAAGAATGAGATCCTGCCACTTCTGACTACATGGATGGACCTAGAGGATATTATACTACTAATTTAAATAAGTTAAACATAAAAATGAATAGCATAAGATTTCACTTACAGTGGAACATAAAAAACAAATGAATGCACAAACAAAAACAAAACAGAATCATAAATACAGCAAACAAAGTGGTGGTTGCCAGAAGGGAGGGGTTTGGGTGAATGGATGAAAGAGATAAATGGGATTAAGAGGTATAAACTTCTAGTTATAAAATACATCTTGGGGATGTAACGTACAGTATATAGACAAGGAATATAGTCAATAATATTATAATAACATTGTATGATGAAACGTGGTAACTCCATTTATTGTGGTGAACACAGTGTAATATAAAATAGAATTGTCAAATCACTATGTTGTACACCTAAAACTGATATAACATTGTATGCCAATTACATTTCAATAGAAAAAGAATTTAACCCCCCAAACCAAAAACATTTCAAAAGTCCATACCCTGCATGTAGAAATTTCATATTTCTTAAATATAATTTAATGTAAATGAAGTTCTTTCTAAATTTAACTAGTGTTGTCTCACAATTATATGCTGAGCCAGAAATATTGTTTACATTCTAAAGTATTGGAGTGGCCATTTACTACAGTTTTCAGGAAATGGCAAAGACTAGAATAATATCCAAACTCCTAAATTTATGTAGATCTATGTAGAAGTGAAACATATTTTAAAAGGTAACCTTGGTTTCTCTTTGATGATTTTGCTCTTAGCTGAGCAGTCCACTCCAAGGAGAGTTTGCAGATCTACTCCAGCAACACAGTGTTAATTGGTGGAGGTAAATCAGTTTCTAGATAGATATAGTCATCTCACCCCTGGAGCAGTGGGGATCATGGCACTGGATGAAAATAACCAGAGAAAGGGTGAGTTCTAAGTTTCAGTTAATTATCATCTTTACTTTTAAATCTTTTCCCTGCTGCCAAAATTTTTGATATTTTTAAAGTATGTCCTAGGCATAAATGGTTGAGAAACACTGACCTGAATAAATCCTATGAGTTCACATCACAAGGAGAATTTTTTCCTCTTTATTTTTTAATTGTATCTATGTGAGAACATGGAAATTAGCTGAACGTACTGTAGTAATCATTTCATGGTATATCATACATCATGCAGTAAACCTTAAACTTATACAGTAATATATGTCAATTATTTCTCAATAAAACTGAGGGGAAAGAAGACAATTTATCAAGTTACTTTTCACAAAAATAAAAATAATAATAAAATGTGATATTAGTGTATTCATTATAAACATTTCATTATGTACAAAACAATAATAGCATCACAAACAAATGGGAAAGAGGGGAGGAAATAATTTTTTTTTAAAGATTTTATTCATTTGACAGAGAGAGATCACAAGCAGACAGAGAGGCAGGCAGAGAGAGAGGGAGGGAAGCAGGCTCCCTGCTGAGCAGAGAGCCCAATGCGGGACTCGATCCCAGGACCCTGAGATCATGACCTGGGCCGAAGGCAGCGGCTTAACCCACTGAGCCACCCAGGCGCCCTGGGGAGGAAATAATTTTAAAGAGAATCTCTTTTGGATTGGAAATTCTATCTCCATTATCTCATTGGTTTTTTAAAGCAATCTGTAACGTCTATTTTGTGGAAGAAGAGAAATCATACAAGCAAATAGAGGTCATGGAATTGGATTGCAGGTTCTATCTCCTCCTATATTCATGCACATGTTCCTATGCTGCTCATAAGCACTTGTATAATGATGATGTATATGGATAACTTGAGAATGTGGGAATCTCTAGTTTACATATCTGTATCTTAGAATAGTGATTTATAAAATGAAGTTGATTATCATTATGATTCCTTTGGTTATACTTTTAGAATAAAACCTTTAAGATATCTCAAGCTATTGTAGAACCACAATACATTTACAATTCAAATTCACTTAAAGGGTCTTACCCTAAATTCATGTGTTACATGTTATAAATTCAGAAAAAAATAGCTTTTTAAATGGGAGCTGGAATTAGAAATAGAATAGTCAGTTGTACATCAAGTTTGAAGATCTAGAAATAATGTTTCTCTGCTCAATTATAGGTTAATCTCCTTTATCAGTTATCTCCTGTGTCAGGTATATAATTTATCCATCAAGTATTAAGTCATTAAAGCATAGTATAGTGATTTCTAAGATAAGTTTATCTTCTGTATCTTCCATTAATGAATAATTGCTCTAAAAGTACTGTCACTTGGATCTCATAGTTTAGGCCACAGTCATTCCTTCTGCAACTAATAAACAGAGGTCAACTAGAGTATGTTTGACTGTGATATGACCTACATTGTCAAGAGCCCCTAGGAAACACTAGAAATAGTATGTCCCCCCAAATAAATGCAAATAATAATCAGATAGTAGATGTATTTAATATTTATGAGACCCAGGATAAATACTTTCTATTTGAGGGGCTATAATATCTGATAAACAATCTGATCATAAAAAAGACTACAAACGTAACATTCTCAGAATGTTTGTCTTTTTACTTCAGTATTTCCCATCCTGTTAGTGGCAGGATCATTGATTCCTTTGACTAATCAAAGCTGCAGATCAACTTCCCAGACAAACTGAGCCAAAAATATTTTCAAATAGTTTGAGGGTATTATCAGAACACACTGAAGCACTGAATTTCAGATCAATTAACACCTTCTTACCTTGGGGTGCATGGGTGGCTCAGTGGGTTAAGCCTTTGCCTTCAGCTCAGGGCATGATCTCAGGGTCCTGTGATGGAGCCCCATGTCAGGCTCTCTGCTCAACAGGGAGCCTGCTTCTCCCCACCTCTCTGCCTGTCTCTCTGCCTACTTGTGATCTCTGTCAAATAAATAAATAAACTCTTTAAAAAAAATAACCCCCCCAAAACCACTTTCTTATCTTATTAAAAATAATGTTTTTCTGGGGCACCTGGGTGACTCAGTGGTTTAAAGCCTCTGCTTTCAGCTCAGGTCATGATCTCAGGGTCCTGGGATGGAGCCCCACATTGGGCTCTCTGCTCAGCGAGGAGCCTGCTTCCCCTTCTCTCTCTCTCTGCCTGCCTCTCTGCCTACTTATGATCTCTGTCTGTCAAATAAATAAATAAAGTATTTTTAAAAAATAATGTTTTTCTTCATTCATTTAGAAAGTATTAAATCCTGATCTTTTTAAAATTTTTTTAAAGATCTAAATCTTTTTTAAAGATTTAAAGATTTCAGTTATACAGTGTTATATTAGGTTCAGGTGTACCACACAGTGATTCAATAATTCCATACATCACCCTATGCTCTTCACGACAAGTGAACTCCTTAATAATGGAACCTTTTAAAAAAGAGTGTTTGTGATAATCACTTTCTCCTTAGATGTGCTATAGAAAAATGAGATTAATTTTAATGGAGATATTTAAGTGGTTTATGATATATTTCTATTCAATATCTCATCTTCATGTCTTATTTTATATGATGTAAGTTAAATGCACATTTCTCAATTATTTCTGAAGCATGTACTGCTATGCATACAGGCACTCAAAAAAAAAAAAAAATGCTCCCTGGTTTGGTCTATCATGTCACTTTGCAAATAAGCTATTGTGTACTCATAGGAAAAAAACCACATTCTTCTGTCTCTTCCAGTCAGAATAATAATGGAAGAAAAATCACTTTGAGGGGTGAATTATTCAGAATGACAAAAGAGGTGCTCAAAATCTGCTTGGTTGATTAACAGAACTAAATGTACACCATGGTGTGTATTGTGGAACTCAGATTAGAGGAGTAGAAAGGAACTAAATGAAATTAAATTAGAATAGAAAAGAAATGATAAGCTATCTTTCTTCTGAGTATTGTGCCAGTCAAGGTAAGAAGAACACTGAAGAGAGGTGCTTAACTGGTAAAAAGAAAGATATTTTTTCTTCTTTTCACCTAGCTTCTAGAATGTTCATTACCTGTCATTGTTTTGGGTAACCTGCTCATCCCACTACACTTGTATCTTTTGGCATAGCTTTTTTTAGGGAGACTGCTTATAGTTTAATGCCTGTAATAAAGAGATGTCTTTTACAATGTCACTGTGGGAAAATTGAGATTTTTATTCTGAAAAAGTTTTCTGTAAATCAATTCTGCTAAATCTGTGGGGCTTTAAAAATCTTTGATTTCTCCTGAAATTAGATATCCCCATTGAGCAGAAAAATAATTCACAAAATTCATGACTTGCTGTGATGATGTGACTGATGTCACCATGGATAACAACCAGATAAATGCTTAAACTAAAAAGATCAAACATTATGGTTATTTGTAACTTAATTTTTGTCCTTTGGGAAACCATTGCCTGCTTTGGAAAAAGAATGGGCAGCTCCAGGGACCATCTGTTCATTTTCCAATTTTATTATGTTAATTTGCTGACATATAAAAACTCTGGGGGGAGAACTCATAATTTTGAATCTATTCACCAGAAAATAAAAGACTGTTTCTTTGTTCCTTTTCATGGGTTGTATTTATCTTTTCAGTAACATTGTATTCTTCTACCTTTCAGCCACCTCATGACTCTGCTTCCTTGGTATCATTTTAATCACTCTCTTGCCATTATACTAAAATGACTTATCCTATTGTTCTGTTCTTAGTACTGCTTGGTGAAACCCAAACCCTGAGCCAATTGAACTACCTATCTTTATCACTACATGATGGAAATTGAGTCATGCTAATGAAAACTCACATCACCACAAAAATTGATATAATTATACATTCTGTGATCTTACCATGTCCCTATTCTGTATTTCTTTTGTTCAGTCAACATCTTCTAGCTATTCACAACAGAAGTTTCATATCTTATCAATAGCCTCATATGTCAGTCCTCAGAAACTCATTCCCTTCCTCAGGGTCATCAGAAGATCATATCTGTTCCAATTCCATTCAGAATACAGAAGCATGAGAAGGGCACTTTACTCTCTCCCATAAAAATAAATTCAACATCCTTTCTTTCTTCTCTCAGATGATAATGAGACATTCATCTTTTTTATAAAGATAGTCTTTCTAGATGTGGTTATAATCCCATACCTTTCTACTCTCTTAGATACCTTATTCTTTTTTAAAAAATCCCTTAGTGTCTGTATTTTTTATTTCTACCTGATCAACAGTTCCTTCCTATTGTTTTAAAGATTTTATGTATTTACTTTTTTAATTGAGAAAAAGAGAGGAAGTAAGGAGGGCGGGGAGGAGCAGAAAGAGAAAAGCCCAATGAGGGGCTTGATCTCATGACCCTGAGATCATGACCTGAGCCAAAATCAAAAGTTGGACACTTAATCCACTGAGCTACCCAGGCACCCCAGTAGTTCCTTCCTCTTAATCTTTGAATATGTTTAACTCTCATCTTAGTTTAAAAACAAATTCACTTTCCTTGACTCCAGATCTCTTTTCAAATGTCTTACCACTATTCTCACCTCTAAAGCCATGAAATGAGTCAGTACTTGCTGTATTCACTTCATATACCACTCACCCTTAAACTGACTTTGGTTTCCAATCATGCCACTGACAATGTCCTTACAGGAATTCCAACAACATCTGTTCACATTACTAGATCTGATAGACACTTCTCTGATTTATGATGACTATGGTAGTTAAGTTTATGGGTTAACTGCAAGTTCATGTGATAGTCTGAATCCAGATAGATGATAATTCCTGGGATAGTATAGATGCTGGCTTTTCATCTACTGCACCCACAATTATATTACACAGAGCTGAGAAGTATTTATTAATGAACAAATAAATTATATAGGGTAAATATAGCTTCAGGGTAAATATTATGCAGGGTAGATATTACAATATTATAAATCATACTATTCAGTTCTAAAAATATTTACTATTAATAAATAAATTATACAGGATAAATATAGCTTCAAACTGATATATTGCAATGTTAAACTTAAATTCTTTTTTTGCACAGAATTCATATTTGCTATTGGTTCTAAATATATAATGTACTTAAACAAAAACACAAGGAAAGCCCAGAAATAAACTCATGATTAAATGGTCAATTAATCTTTGACAAAGGAGGAAATGATATGCAGTGGGATAAAGACAGTCTGTTCAACCAGTGGTGTTGGGGAAACTGGACAGCTACATGCAAAAGAATGAAACTAGACCACTTTCTTATACCATACACACAAATAAACTCAAAATGGATTAAGGTCCTAAATGTGAGATCTGAAACCATAAAACTCCCAGAAGAGAACATAGGCAGTAATTTCTCTGATTCATTCATAGCAACATTTTTTCTAGATAGGTCTCCTGAGGCAAGGGAAACAAAAGCAAAAATAAGCTATGGGACTACATCAAAACAAAAAGCTTCTGCACAACAACGGAAACCATCAATAAAACGAAATGACGGCCTACTGAATGGAAGAAGATATTTGCAAATGACATACCTGATAAAGGGTTAGTATCCAAAATATACAAAGAACTTGTACAGCTTAATACACAAAACCCAAATAATCCAATTAAAAATGGGCAGAAGACATGAATAGACATTTGTCCAAAGACATCCAGATGACCAACAGACAAGGAAAGGTGTTTAACATCACTCATCATCAGGGAAATACAAATAAAAACCACAATGATACATCATCCTAGTCAGAGCAGCTAAAATCAAAACCACAAGAAACAGTAAATACTGGCAAGGATGTGGAGAAAAAGGAACTCTCATGCCTTGTGGGTGGGAAAGAAAACTGGTACAGCTACTGAGGAAGAGAGTATGGAAGTTCCTCAAAAAAAAAAAAAAAAAAGAATTACCCTATGATCTAGTGATCATACTACTGGGTATATAAACAAGAATATGAAAACACTAATTCAAGGTCATATATGCATTCCTATATTTACTGCAGCATTACTTGCAATAGCCAAACTATGGAAGCAGTTCATGTGTTCATTGATAGATGAATGGAGAAAGAAGGTGTGGTATATATATATATATGCAAAATGGTTTATTATTGCATTGAAATACTATTCATCCACAAAAACAATGAAATTCTACCATTTGCAGCAACATGGACGGATCTAGAGAGTATAATGCTAAGTGAAATAAGCTAGTCAGAGAAAGACAAATGCCATATGATTTCAATCACATGTGGAATTTAGGAAACAAACAAACGGAACAAAAAGAGAAAGACAAACCAAAAAAACAGACTCTTAACTATAGACAACAAACAGATGATTACCAGAGGAGAGGTGGGGGGTGGGAGGGAAGGTGAAGAAGGGGATTAAGAGTACACTTATCTTGATGAATACTGAGTAATATGTGGAACTGCTGACTCACTATATGGTACACCTGAAACTAATATAACACTCTATGTTAACTACACTGGAATTAAAAGAAACAAACACAAATAAAAAACCAAAAACACAAACAACAAGTAACACAAAATGAGTAAAATAAAATTCCAAATAAATAGTAGGAATTATGGGCCAACAGATTAATATACAATGAATGTAATTAATGTTAAAGACTTGGTTCTGGAATTCATTTTAATAATAATTTTAATAGGGCTATAATTTACCTACAGTAGAATGCAGAGTTCTATGAGATTTGAAAAATTAATACATCCATATAAGTAAAACCACAACTGAGATATAAAATATTTCCATCACCTAAAAAAAGTTTTTTCATGCCCCATTAAAGTCAATTCCCCCATAGCAGGGGCAATTATTATTCTGGTTTTTATTACCACAGATTCATTTTGCCTGATCTTTACATTTAACCTTTAAAAAAATAGTCTCACACGTCATGCTGATGTGTCTGAATTCTCTCACTCAGCACATTTTTTTTTTGAGATTCATCCATGCTATTGTATGTATCAGTACTTTTTAACTTTATTCCACTATTAGTATATGACACTATGCCACTATTAATATTAGGACATTTCCATCATTATTTCTAGCTTTTGGTGATTGTAAATAAAGCTGTTATTAACATTGTTGTACAAGTCTTTTTGTGAATATATGCTTCCATTTCTTTTGGATAAATAGCTAAGGGTGAAATTGGTGGGTCAAGGCTACGTATTTCTAGTTTCATGTATTTCCTGGCAAAAAGTCCTTTGTAAGTTACATGTATTATATTCTCTTCCAGTCCATAATTTATATTTTTACTTTCTTAACTATGCCTATTGAATAGCATACACTTTAAATTTTCATGAAATAAAACAATAATTTAAAAATTCTATGGTTAATGCTTCTATTTGTCTAAGAAATATTTGCCTATTTCCAAATTATGAAGATGTTCTGTATTTTCTTCTAGAAGACTTAGCTTTCACACTGAGGCTTGTGCTCCTAATCAAATTAGTTTTTGTGCATGGTAAGAGAGGAAAATGGAGTTTATTTCCCGTTTGGACTAGTTAAACCAGCTTGCTTGGTTCAGAATACTTTACTATTTCTACTGAACTATGTTGGCATTCTGAACAAAACATATTGACCATATGGGCAACAGTTATATCTAATTTTTTATTGTGCTCCACAATCTATTTGTTTATGCCATGCTGACATCACACTCTCTTGATTGCCTTAGAGTAAGTTTTATAGTAAGTCTTGAAATCATGTACTTTTTGGTCCTCCATCATTGTTCTTCTTTTTCAAGATGGTCATGGTTATTTCAGATTCTTTGAATTTCTACATAAATTTTAGATTCTACTTGTCAATTATGTTTATTCTTAAGTATTTTAATTTTTCTGCTATTTGTAAATGATACAGTTAATGAATAGACCTTAGTTTTAGATCAAATTAGATTTACAAAAAGTTAAACAAAAACATACAATTTTATGTACAGAAAATCCTAAGGATCACCAAAAAACTATTAGAACTAACAAAAAGATGCAGTTAATTTGTAGAATATAAAACCAACACTTAGAAATTGATGTATTTCTATACAGTAACACTGAAATATCTGAAAACAAAATTAAGAAAACAATCCCATTTGTAATAGGATCAAAACTAATACAAAAAACAGTAATAAATTTAACTGAAGAGTTGAAAGATCTGTATACTGAAAACTATACAACTTGGATAAAAGAAATTGAAGAAGACACAAATAAATGGAAAAGCATCCTGTGTTCATGGATTATAAGAATTAATAATATAAAAATATCCATATTAGGGGCGCCTGGGTGGCTCAGTGGGTTAAGCCGCTGCCTTCGGCTCAGGTCATGATCTCGGGGTCCTGGGATCGAGCCCCGCATCGGGCTCTCTGCTCAGCAGGGAGCCTGCTTCCTCCTCTCTCTCTGACTGCCTCTCTGCCTGCTTGTGATCTCTCTCTGTCAAATAAATAAATAAAATCTTTAAAAAAAAATATATATCCATATTACTCAAAGCCATCTATAGAGTCAACACAATCCCTATCAGGATTACAATGTCATTTTTTTCTACAGAAATGGAAAAACAGCCCTAAAATTCATACAAAACTACAAAAGATCCTGAATAGCCAAAGCCATTAGTGAGAAAGAAGAACAAAGCTGGAGGTATCACACTCCCAATTTCAAACTATTCTATAAAGCTAAAGTAACAAAAGAGTATGGTACTGGCATAAAAATAGACACTTAGATGAATGAACAGAATTGAGAGTCTGAAAGTGAACCCACCCTCTCATATACAGTCAACTAATGTTTGACAAGGAAGCCAAAATTACTCAATGAGAAAAAGATAATCTCCTCAGTAAATGTTGTTGGAAAAACTGCATAATAACGTGCAAAAGGCCTCTATCAATTTCACTCACAAAAATTAACTCAGAATGGATTAAAGATCTAGCCATAATACCTGAAACCCTAAAATGAGAAAAAAAAACACAGAGAAAGAGATCCTTGACATTCATCTTTGGCAATGATTTTTTTGACTATGACATCATAAGGACAAGCAACAAAAGAAATAAGTATGACTACATCAAACTAAAAAAATTTCTATATAGCGAAAGAACCAAACAAGAAAATGAGAACGCAACTGAAGGAAGACGAGAAAATGTTTGCAAACCATATTATCTGACAAAGCATTAAAAACCAAGATACAAAAGGAACTCATATAACTCAGTAACTGTGAAGTTCTTATCTTGAACTGTACTTTGAAAGGTATTGCATTTTGTGAAATGATTTTTCTGCATCTACTGAGATGATCATGTAATTGTCCATTGTTTTCAGTTAATGTAGTAGATTGCAATGATGAGTTACATTTAGTGTGTTGCTTAATTTCAAAATATATAGTTTTCTAGACTGCTACTGTTTTTTATTTCATTGTAGTGAGAGAAAATAGTCTCTATGATTCAATGCTTTAAAATGTATTTAAATTTGTTTCATGGTCCAGCACATGATCTATATTTACTTGAAAAGAATGTGTATTATGCAGTTGTTGGTGCAGAGTTCTAGTTGATTAGTAGTGTTTTTCCATTTTTCTTTCTTTTTGATAGTGTTTTGTCTGTTACCAATTACCAAGAGATGAGTGCTAAAATCTCCAGTTATAGAATTGTCTGTTAATTCCTTTAGATCTGTATTTTCTTGCATTTTGAAATTTTAGTTAGATACAACACATTTAAGATGATTTATGTTGTTTTGATGAAATACATTTTACAATTATGAAATATTCCCTCTTTAACTATGGAAATACTCCTTTTTTGAAGTCTTCATCTGATATTAATAGAACAATTCTCCTTTCTTTTGTTTCATGTTTGCACATCTTTATATAATTAAAGCCCATGCCTTATAGACAGCACATATTTGGTTCTTGCTTTGAAACACGGCCCGACAGCTCTGCCTGTTAACTGGACTGTTTAGTCCTTTTACACTTATTAAAATTGTTTATGTCATGGTTTAAGTCTCCCCTCTTGAGTTTTGTTTTCTCTTTGCCCCTTTTGTACATGGTCTCTGTTCTTTATTTCTTATCTTCTTTAGGACTAACTATTTATTAGCATTACATTGTACCTTCTGCATTGGTATTTTTAACTGTAGCTGTCTCATTTATTTAGTACTTACTCAAGGGATCAAAATATGTACCTAAATGTATCACAGTCTATCTTGATTTAACACTATACTGCTTCACATAATGTAAGACTCTAACAGTAGTATACCTAAATTTATCACTTGCAATGAACATTTAAAGAATTTGAGGATAGAAGTAGTCTATATTTATTCATGTTCCCAGAGCTCTTAATTCTTCCCTGAAAATTCACATTTGCATCTTACATAATTTCCTTCATTGAAGGTCTTCCATTAGCATGTCTTTTCAGTTATATCTGCTGGTGACAAAAATATGAAAATGCATTCATATCAACATTATAGCATGAGGATTTTGTTTTTGCTAGATACAGAATTCCAGGTTCAGTTTTGTTTTTTTCTCTCAATATCTTGAAAATGCCATTCCATTCATTTATTAGCTACTATTGTTTTTAAATTATGTTTATAATTTATTTATTTAAATTTTAGGTAGTTAATGTACATTGGTTTCTGGAGTAGAATTCAGTGATTCATCACCTACAAACAACATCCAGTGCTCATCACAAGTGTCTTCCTTAAGGCCCACCACCAACCCACTTCCCTCTACCAACCCTCCATCAACTTCTCTATCATTATGAGTCTTTTATGATTTGTTTTCCTCTCTCCTTTTTTTTCTTTTCCCCCTTCCTATATGTTCATCTGTTTTCTTTCTTAAATCCCACATATGAGTGAGATCATAATGTATTTGTCTTTCTTGAACTGATTTTGCTTAGCATAATACACTCCAGCTCCATTCGTGTCGCTGTAAATGGCAAGATTCCATTCTAGAGAAGTGTGTGTGTGTGTGTGTGTGTGTGTGTGTGTGTACACACTTCTTTATCCATTCATCAGTCAGTGGACATTTGTGCTCCTTCCATAATTTGGCTATTGTTGATAATGATGCTATGAACATTGGGGGTGCATGTTTCTCTTTGTATTTTTGTATCCTTTGGCAAATACCTAGCAGTGCAATTGCTAGACCACAGTGTAGATCTATTTTTAACATTTTGAGGAACCTCCGTACTGTTCTCCAGAGTGGCCACACCAGTTTGCATTCCCACCAACAATACAGGAGTGTTCCCTTTTCTCTGTATCCTCGCCAACACCTGTTGTATCCTGTGTTGTTAATGTTAGCCATTTTGACAGGTGTGAGGTGATATTTCATTGTAGTTTTGATTTGTATTTCCCTGATGATGAGTGATGTTGAGCATCTTTTCATGTGTCTTTTAGCCATCTGTATGTCTTCAGAAAAGTGTCTCTTCATGTCTTCTGTCCATTACTTAACTGGGTTATTTGTTCTTTGGGTGTTGACTTTGATTTCTTTGTAGATTTTTGGATACTAACCCTTTATCAGATATGTCATTTGCAAATATCTTCTCCCATTCCTTAGGGTGCCTTTTAGTTTTGTTGATGGTTCTCTTTACTGTGTAGAAACTTTTTAATCTTGATGAAAATTCAATAGTTCAATTTGCTTTTGTTCACCTTGCCTGTGGTGAAGTGTCCAGTAAGAAATTGCTATAACCGAGGTCAAAGAGGTTTTTGCCTGCGTTCTCCTCTAGAATTTGATGGCTGATATCATTTTTTTTTTCACTTAGAAGATGCTTATTTATTTATTTATTTATTTATTTTTTAATATTTATTTATTTATTTTTATTTTTTAAAAAACATATAATATATTTTTATCCCAGGGGTACAGGTCTGTGAATCATCAGGTTTACACACTTCACAGCACTCACCATAGCACATACCCTCCCCAATGTCCATAACCCCACCCCCCTCTCCCAACCCTCCTCCCCCCAGCAACCCTCAGTTTGTTTTGTGAGATTAAGAGTCACTTATGGTTTGTCTCCCTCCCAATCCCATCTTATTTCATTTATTCTTCTCCTACCCCCTTAACCCTCCCATGTTGCATCTCCACTTCCTCATATCAGGGAGATCATATGATAGTTGTCTTTCTCTGATTGACTTATTTCACTAAGCATGATACCCTCTAGTTCCATCCACGTCATTGCAAATGGCAAGATTTCATTTCTTTTGATGGCTGCATAGTATTCCATTTTATATATATATATACACAATATCTTCTTTATCCATTCATCTGTTGATGGACATCTAGGTTCTTTCCATAGTTTGGCTATTGTGGACATTGGTGCTATAAACGTTCGGGTGTACATGCCCCTTTGGATCACTACATTTTTATCTTTCAGTTAAATAACCAGTCGTGCAATTGCAGGGTCATAGGGAAGCTCTATTTTCAACTTTTTGAAGAACCTCCATGCTGTTTTCCAGAGAGGCTACACCAGCTTGCATTCCCACCAACAGTGTAGGAGCGTTCTGCTTTCTCCACATCCTCCCCAGCATCTGTCATTTCCTGACTTGTTCATTTTAGCCATTCTGACTGGTGTGAGGTGTTATCTCATTGTCATTTTGATTTCTATTTCCCTGATGCCAAGTGATGTGGAACATTTTTCATGTGTCTGTTGGCCATCTGGATGTCTTCTTTGCAGAAATGTCTGTTCATGTCCTCTGCCCATTTCTTGATTGGATTATTTGTTCTTTGGGTGTTAAGTTTGCTAAATTCTTTATAGATTTTTGACACTAGCCCTTTATCTGATATGTCATTTGCAAATATCTTCTCCCATTCTTTCAGTTGTCTTTTGGTTTTGTTAAATGTTTCCTTTGCCATGCAAAAGCTTTTGATCTTGATGAAGTCTTGATAGTTCATTTTTGCCCTAGCTTCCCTTGCCTTTGGCGATGTTCCTAGGAAGAAGTTGCTGTGGCTGAGGTCGAAGAGGTTGCTTCCTGTGTTCTTCTCAAGGATTTGGATGGATCCCTTTCTCACACTGAAGTCCTTCATCCATTTTGAGTCTATTCTCGTGTATGGTGTAAGGAAATGAACAATTTCATTTTTTTGCATGTGGCTGTCCAATTTTCCCAACACCATTTGTTGAAGAGGCTATCTTTTTTCCATTGGACATTCTTTCCTGCTTTGCTGAAGATTAGTTGACCATAGAGTTGAGGGTCTATTTCTGGGCTCTTTATTCTGTTCCTTTGATCTATGTGTCTGTTTTTGTGCCAGTAACATGCTGTCTTGATGATAACAGCTTTGTAATAAAGCTTGAAGTCCGGAATTGTGATGCCACCAACTTTGGCTTTCTTTTTCAATATTCCTTTGGCTATTCGAGGTCTTTTCTGGTTCCATATAAATTTTAGGATTATTTGTTCCATTTCTTTGAAAAAAAAAAAAAGGATGGTATTTTGATAGGAATTGCATTAAATGTGTAGATTGCTTTAGGTAGCATAGACATTTTCACAATATTTGTTCTTCCAGTCCAGGAGCATGGAACATTTTTCCATTTCTTTGTGTCTTCCTCAATTTCTTTCATGAGTACTTTATAGTTTTCTGAGTATAGATTCTTAGCCTCTTTGGTTAGGTTTATTCCTAGGTATCTTATAGTTTTGGGTGCAATTGTAAATGGGATGGACTCCTTAATTTCTCTTTCTTCTGTCTTGTTGTTGGTGTAGAGAATGCAACTGATTTCTGTGCATTGATTTTATATCCTGACACTTTACTGAATTCCTGTACAAGTTCTAGCAGTTTTGGAGTGGAGTCTTTTGGGTTTTCCACATATAGTATCATATCATCTGCGAAGAGTGACAGTTTGACTTCTTTTTTGCCAATTTGGATGCCTTTAATTTCCTTTTGTTGTCTGATTGCTGAGGCTAGGACTTCTAGTACTATGTTGAATAGCAGTGGTGATAACGGACATCCCTGCCGTGTTCCTGACCTTAGCGGAAAAGCTTTCAGTTTTTCTCTATTGAGAATGATATTTGCGGTGGGTTTTTCATAGATGGCTTTGATAATATTGAGGTATGTGCCCTCTATCCCTACACTTTGAAGTTTTGATCAGGAAGGGATGCTGTACTTTGTCAAATGCTTTTTCAGCATCTATGGAGAGTATCATATGGTTCTTGTTCTTTCTTTTATTAATGTGTTGTATCACATTGATTGATTTGTGGTTGTTGAACAAACCTTGCAGCCCTGGAATAAATTCCAATTGGTTGTGGTCAATAATCCTTTTAAAGTACTGTTGAATCCTATTGGCTAGTAATTTGGTGAGAATTTTCATGTCTGTGTTCATCAGGGATATTGGTCTGTAGTTCTCTTTTTTGATGGGATCCTTGTCTGGTTTGGGGATCAAGTTGATGCTGACCTCATAAAATGAGTTTGGAAGTTTTCCTTCCATTTCTATTTTTTGGAACAGTTTCAGGAGAATAGGAATTAGTTCTTCTTTAAATGTTTGGTAGAATTCCCCTGGGAAGCCGTCTGGCCCTGGGCTTTTGTTTGTTTGGAGATTTTTGATGACTGTTTCATTCTCCTTACTGGTTATGGGTCTGTTCAGGTTTTCTGTTTCTTCCTGGTTCAGTTTTGGTAGTTTATATGTCTCTAGGAATGCATCCATTTCTTCCAGATTGTCAAATTTGTTGGCATAGAGTTGCTCATAGTATACTCTTAAAATTGTCTGTATTTCTTTGGTGTTAGTTGTGATCTCTCCTCTTTCATTCATGATTTTATTTATTTGGGTCCTTCCTCTTTTCTTTTTGATAAGTCTGGCCAGGGGTTTATCAATCTTATTAATTCTTTCAAAGAACCGCTCCTAGTTTCGTTGATTTGTTCTATTGTTTTTTTTGGTTTCTATCTCAGATTTCTGCTCTGATCTTTATGATTTCTCTTCTCCTGCTGGGTTTAGGGTTTCTTTCTTGTTCTTTCTCCAGCTCCTTTAGATGTAGGGTTAGGTTGTGTACCTGAGGCCTTTCTTGTTTCTTGAGAAAGGCTTGTACCGCTATATATTTTCCTCTCAGGACTGCCTTTACTGTGTCCCACAGATTTTGAACCATTGTGTTTTCATTATCATTTGTTTCCATAAATTTTTTCAATTCTTCTTTAATTTCCTGGTTGACCCATTCATTCTTTAGAAGGATGCTGTTTAGTCTCCATGTATTTGGGTTCTTTCCAAATTTCCTCTTGTGATTGAGATATAGCTTCAGAGCATTGTGGTCTGAAAATATGCAGGGAATGATCCCAATATTTTGATACTGGTTGAGACCTGATTTATGACCCAGGATGTGATCTATTCTGGAGAATGTTCCATGTGCACTAGAGAAGAATGTGTATTCTGTTGCTTTGGGATGAAATGTTCTGAATATATCTGTGATGTCCATCTGGTCCAGTGTGTCATTTAAGGCCTTTATTTCCTTGTTGATCTTTTGCTTGGATGATTTGTCTATTTCAGTGAGGGGAGTGTTAAAGTCCCCTACTATTATTGTATTATTGTTGATGTGATTCTTTGATTTTGTTATTAATTGGTTTATATCGTTGCTTGCTCCCACGTTAGGGGCATAGATATTTGAAATTGTTAGATCTTCTTGTTGGACAGACCCTTTGAGTATGATATAGTGTCCTTCCTCATCTCTTATTATAGTCTTTGGCTTAAAATCTATTTGATCTGATACAAAGATTGCCACCCCTACTTTCTTCTGATGTCCATTAGCATGGTAAATTGTTTTCCACCCCCTCACTTTAAATCTGGAGGTATCTTCAGGTCTAAAATGAGTTTCTTGTAGGCAACATATAGATGGGTTTTGTTTTTTTATCCATTCTGATACCCTGTGTCTTTTGATTGGAGCATTTAGCCCATTAACATTCAGGGTAAGTATTGAGAGATATGAATTTAGTGCCATTGTATTGCCTTTAAGGTGACTGTTACTGTATATTGTCTTTGTTCCTTTCTGATCTACTACTGTTAGGCTCTCTCTTTGCTTAGAGGACCCCTTTCAATATTTCCTGTAGAGCTGGTTTGGTATTTGCAAATTCTTTTAGTTTTGTTTGTCCTGGAAGCTTTTTACTTCTCCTTCTATTTTCAATGATAGCCTAGCTGGATATAGTATTCTTGGCTGCATGTTTTTCTCATTTAGTACTCTGAATATATCATGCCAGCTCTTTCTGGCCTGCCAGGTCTCTGTGGATAAGTCTGCTGCCAATCTAATATTTTTAACATTGTATGTTACAGACTTCTTTTCCCTGGCTGCTTTCAGGATTTTCTCTTTGTCACTAAGACTTATAAGCTTTACTATTAGGTGACGGGGTGTGGACCTATTCTTATTGATTTTGAGGGGGTTCTCTGTACCTCCTGGATTTTGATGCTTGTTCCCTTTGCCATATTATGGAAATTCTCTCCAATAATTCTCTCCAATATACCTTCTGCTCCCCTCTCTCTTTCTTCTTCTTCTGGAATCCCAATTATTCTAATGTTGTTTCATCTTATGGTGTCACTTATCTCTCGAATTCTCCCCTCATGGTCCAGCAGCTGTTTGTCCCTCTTTTGCTCAGCTTCTTTATTCTCTGTCATTTGGTCTTCTATATCACTAATTCTTTCTTCTGCCTCATTTATCTTAGCAGTGAGAGCCTCCATTTTTGATTGCACCTCATTAATAGCTTTTTTTATTTCAACTTGGTTAGATTTAATTCTTTTATTTCTCCAGAATGGGCTTTTATATCTCCCGAGAGGGTTTCTCTAATATCTTCCATGCCTTTTTTGAGCCCGGCTAGAACCTTGAGAATCATCATTCTGAACTCTAGATCTGACATATTACCAATGTCTGTATTGATTAGGTCCCTAGCCTTTGGTACTACCTCTTTTCTTTTTTTGTGTGGTGAATTTTTCCGCCTTTTCATTTTGTCCAGATAAGAGTATATGAAGGAGCAAGTAAAATACTAAAAGGGTGGCAAAGACCCTAGGAAAATATGCTTTAACCAAATCAGAAGAGACCCCCAAATAGTGGGAGGGAGAAAGGGGGTAAAAAGAGGTTCAGAAAAAAAAAGAAACAATTAAAAAAAGAAAACAAATAAAGAAAAAATATAAAAAAGAAAAAAATACATATATATTAGATAAACTAGTTAAAAAATGTTAAAAAAAGAAAAGGGTAAAAGTTAAAAAAAATTTAACAGGAGAAGAAAAAAAATTGAAAAAAAATTAAATTCACTGCAAGACTAAAGAATCATGGGGAGAAAGCCATGAGTTCTGTGCTTTGCTTTCTCCTCCTCTGGAATTCCCCTGCTCTCCTTGGTATTGAAACTGTACTCCTTGTTAGGTGAACTTGGTACTGGCTGGTTTTCTTGTTGATCTTCTGGTGGAGGGGCCTGTTGTAGTGATTCTCAAGTGTCTTTGCCCCAGGAGGAATTGCACCACCCTTACCAGGGGCCGGGCTGAGTTATCTGCTCAGGTTTACTTTCGGGAGCTTTTGTTCCCTGAGCACTTTCTGTAGAGTTCCAGAGGACAGAAATGAAAATGGCGGCCTCCCAGTCTCTGGCCCAGAGGAACCGAGGGCTCGGGGCCCCACTCCGCAGTGCGCCCTCAGAGAATAGCGCCCAATCACCCCCATCTCCCTGGCCTCCGGCCGAGCTCTGAGCTCACCCAGCCTACAACCAGTTCAAGGTAACCCCAAGCTGAGAGCTCACTCCTCGGCTCTGTCTCTGTAGCCGGCTTCCCCATTCTAATACCTGTAAGCTCTGTGACACTCAGACACTCCCGATCCTTCTTTGACCCTGTGGGACCTGGGGCCACACTGACCCCTCGTGGGCTTCACCATGGTAAAGCCTCTGGAGCGATGTCCCTCAGCAGAACAGACTTTTAAAAGTCCTGATTTTGTGCTCTGTTGCTCCACAGCTTGCCGGGAGCCGGCCCCTCCCTCCACGGTTTATCTTCTCCTCGCTTTGGATTCACTTCTCCACAAGCCCTACCTTTCAGAAAGTGGTTGATTTTCTGTTTCTAGAATTGCTGTTCCTCTTCTCTTCGTTCTCCCATTGGATTTGTAGGTGTTTGCAGTGTTTAGATAAGCTATCTAGCTGATCTCCTGCTACCTGATGTAGTCTCAGCCTGCTACTTCTCCGCCATCTTGACTCGTCCCCTAAATAATTCTTTTTTTGAGATGGAATCATTCTTAATTCTTTCTCTTATTTACATTTCCACTGTTCTAACTCAAAACCTCACCATATTTCACCTTAAATTTTGTAGTTATCTTCCAAATTGGGCTCCTATTGTCCATTCTCTCTTTTACTGTGTATCTATCATTTTGCTGTTTTTTTAATTAAATCAGTATGAAAACTTAAATTGATTATTTCTGTTCTGGCAGTCTCAATAAAAGACTAAGTGACTGAGCCTTGCCATTAGAGATGAGCTTCAAGGGAGGGTTTACTTCTAAGACAGGAGACTAATTGGGTGGTGAGGGAAGGATATTTGCTTAATTTTCCAAAGGCAGAGAATTAGTCCCCAAATCTCCAAAGAATTTTTCCTTCACATAACCGTTAATCATCAGAGATTGTGAATAGTAGGAGTTTCCATATGTCCTTCACTAACTGAATTAGACATCCCTCCTTCCGAGTTTTGACAATTCCACTTTCTCTGAAGGGTAGCAGAGTATATAAACCACCCTAAAGCATGTCACTTTGGCATAGGATCATTTTGAGCTATAGGTTCTTGAAAAACAGCAGGTACAAGAAGGGCACTTTAAATTATTCCATTTCTTCCTGAAAGCAGAAAATTAAGCTCCCATATAAAAGATGTCTTCCTTGTAACAGAAAAAAAAAACATTTTTATTGTCTTAGAAGCGGAGTGAAGCTGAGGGAATTCTGTACAAACAGACCTTTAGCCTCTGTATATATTTTACTTTTCTACAATTGCCTTTGTTCAACCTAGTATGAAAAATATCTAGGTTTTCCACTTCTTTCAGTTTTCATTACCTTATGAGGTTTCCTGTGTCTCATAAAACCAATGTTAAATGAATGTGTATGCTTTTCTCCTGCTAATATGTCTTATGCCAGTTTAATTCTCAACTGAACAGGAGACCCCAAGAGAGTAGCGGTAAATTTTGCATCTCCTAAATCCCCATGATTGAATTCCTTTTTTCCTTTCTCTTCAGTATCAGCTTCCTTTCCCATTAAGCAACAGTCTATACTTAAATCAAAAAAAAAAAAAAAAAAGATTTTTTTAATGTTATTTTAAGGTTGTTTAGAAAAATTCTGTGTTTTATTTATTTGATTTCTGCTAAGAACTATCTTTAATAACTCTGGGGAACAATGGTTTACTCTTAGAAATAGGAAACTGGCAGCACCTTGGTGATGGTAATGTGCAGTGAGGGATTAGAAAGGTGCTTTCATCCTTTAGAGGGAAGAGGAAATCACTAAATAATTTTTCAGGATCTTCAATTTGTAGTCAAGAATTTAATTCTTGTGCTAGCAATTTCCTAATTATTGTTTCAATTTTGTTTCACTCTAATCATTTGGTCAAGCTAGAGAGAGAGAAAAAAGAGTTTCATCTGCAAAGTGTGTAAGACAATTCCATGACTGATGTCAACAATGACATGACCCAGTCTTGAGGAAACTCAGAAAAGTATTCACGGTGAAGTAATGGGCATTGTATTTGTTTCATGAGATATATTGCTGGTTCTATCAAGAAGATGTTAGTAGACTGTCACTCACAGTGATGTCAGTGAACTACAAAATAATAAACTTCACCATCCAAAAAGAATTTTAGCAACTTTATATTTAGTATGAAATTTGACCCTTCTTTGTATAAAAATGGGAAGAGGAAGGAAAAAGAAGATAATCAGCATTTAATTGGCTTCGAAGTTGTAAATACTTTACATATATCTGCTTGCTGTGTCCTTACAACTATAATTTTTTTATTCCACTTTAGATCTAAGAACTTGGTACTTAGAGGTTAATAATTTACTTCAAATCTTGTAGACAATATGAAAAACAAAAGGAAAAAGAACTCAAATTTGAGTTCAGACATGAATTCAGACATGGTAATTACAGTGCCCGGGGCTTTGAACTACACATTAGTGGTTAATTGACAAAAAGTCAATATAACACTAAGATATCCCTAAGTAAAATAATAATTCCCTAACTTACTCAATAAGCTGATATGAAGACTTATGACTGCTAGACAAGCTTCATAGGGTTTGGGGAAGATACAAAATGGACAGTTTAGCAGTTAAACTCTACTGTACTTTAGCAGTTAAAGTATAATATTTTAGTAGTTAAAGTATAATAAACAAAATGAGTCCACAAAGTTGCACATATTATAATATATAGGCCAATTCCTAAACTTAGATCTCAATGTATGGAAATGGGAAGAATATTTCAGCAGCAAAAAGTATGTGTCCAATGTGTAGAAGGGGCAGTGACATGAAAAGTAAATAATTCACCATAGTTGTTATCTTTTTCTTTTCCTGGGGAAAAACAATATAGAATTAAAAATAAGAATATAAATAGTATTCGGATTAAGAAGGGCTTTGAATGTTAGAGTAAGCCGAATATTACTTTCTTATTATAAATCTATCAAAAAGTTTTGAGCAAGGAATGGACATTTTTAAAGATGGACTTTAAAGTTTTCTGTAGCTGTTTTATCTTGAATTTACTTGAAAGAAGATGGGATATAACAGCAGAAAGATCAGCTTTATAAAAAACTATTGCAATAATAAGAGAGAAGATTAGGTCTTGAATTAGGGATCTATCAATGGAAATGGAAAGAAGAGGACACACATGAAAGATATAGAGGCAACAAAAGTAGTAATTTTCATTAATATTTCCCTTTACTGCAGACTTTAATAATCAGCTAGAAGATGCTTCAATATGGCTTCTCAATGATCCCCATTCATTTAAGATTTTAATCAGGCAGTTACTGTCTGGTAATAAAATGACATTTAATGTTTTAATGATAGGCCTTTCAAAGAGCTCTCATCAATGATTGAGTTGGTGCTCAGTAATGAGTTGATCTGTATTTAACACACTGTGCTTAGTTTAATGAACTTAAATTTAATTTTTGCCAGAGATGAGAGCTTTAAATCAAAGCCATGCCATTGTGTCTTCACTAGAAAAGTTTTAAAGACTCTTCCATAGATGTACATTGCAGAATTATTCTTGGGTGGCCACTTAGAGACTATTTCTGACTTTTTCTATACTTGATAATTTCCTTGTTCAACCACTATTTAAATCATCAATTATTCACCAAATAATTCATGAGACTTTACAGCTAGAGGAGATAAAACATACTGTCTCCAAATTTCTAGGTCAATGAAGGATAACTTATGAAACATAACATAAGAAGTTGGGATTAATGTTTTCTCTGAAGTCAGCTGACAAGGAAATTACATAATTCAGACAGTTAAGGGATAATTGGCTTGTACTTCTTCCCAGCTCTGTCTATCTATCTATTATTTATCTCTAGGTATATTTATCTGAATACTTGTTGACAAGTTAATAATTTCAATACAATATTGCCTTTTATCCATGTGATCATTCCTGAAACATACCTTTTAGGCAACTGGTAACAAGAGGGAGACAGAACTATTTAAAGATTCCCAGTATTTGTACATATTATCTTTATATCATGAGACATAATACAAATCCACAGTAACACTAATAAAACTCTCACTAAGGAAAGGGAGCAGTTCACCTGCCATTTAAATTGTTTTCATTTAGCCATGTCTCTTATTGTCCAAATGAACATGTAAGTTTTAGTTATGAGTTTAGTGTGAATACAATTTTAATGTAATACTCTTTTTTTATGTATATTCTCTGTAGCGATAGCTCCTGAGTATGTGTACCTGTTATTACCTGTACAGCATTCCATTTAAGTATTTCCTTATTATACTTAATTTTACCTTCTTAGTATATATAATAATGAAAAATGGCAAACTTGCAATGTGTCTTTATGCCCAGAGATTCATTTTTTTCACTTTAGTGTAATTTAAAATACTCTTTTAGAATCCTTTTATTATAAAACAAGTCGCATGATACTTAACATATCAGTTTAATCTGTTTGGTAGTATAGTGAATTTGGGTCCGAATCTTTTTCTCACTTAGACATAGCTCTAGATGTACATTTTAGAAATTGTTTTATGAATAATTTTAAAATACTAGGTTGTTCAAAGAAAAGAATGTAACAATTTTTAAGAGAACTGCTCTATCTCAATGTATGAACTCATGTTAGCCAATCTCTTGGGTTAAGTATTCTAGATCTGTAGAGACCATTTTTACTGACCCAAGGACTTAAACAATCTATTTGTCCAAGAAAATGAGGCTTTTAATAAGGAACCTAAAATAAAAATGCATTCTCATTTCTTTCGGCACTTGAGGGGAAACACTGTAGAAGGGCTGAGAGATATAAGTATAAAAAATGGCTTCTGTGAGAAAGCAGCTACCACTTTTCATGAGGATAATGTGACATTTTAAAAGCAGCACAATATATAGGCTACAGAAGGAGGGGTCCCAAAGGAAAAATTATGATCATCACATAAATTAAATATTTCCTAAATGTAATTTAGTTCTCTTCCTACTAATAAAAGTAGAAATGCTTTAAAGTATAGATCCGGGTCATAAATTATAACAGTATTAAAGAGGACCTTTGTGGTCCACTGAACTAAGGATTATTTGGAGTTAAAGGAATTATAACCCTGTCAACAGAATTCACAATGATGTGCAAGCTACTGAAATATTTTGCTTTATTTGATCATTATAGTCAGCTTCTTATGATCACTTATACCTCAAAGAAGGTGCTTGGCTCTAGGGAATGATTTTGCCTTTCTACCATTGTAAATCCACTGAATAATTCTCAATATTGTCCTTCACCTTATGTACAAGAAATCCCTCCATGTTCCAGGTATCTGCATAGACTGTTGGATTTCTATTTTCAAAGCTATTAAACATGAACTTTTCATAGTCATTAAGATTACAGCTAGTGTTACCTCCCACACTGCTGGCTGAGATTCAACAGCTCACATAAGCCTTGGTTATCTTGGCATGCGTGTGGAAGCTATTCACTATTTAATTGCGGAACTAAAACTTCACTGTAAAAGCCCATCTAAAGTAGGTGATCAAGCTCTGATACATGTCAGTAATAAGCATAAAACACAGTGCTTCCTGTAATAAGTGGTAGATTTATATTAGTACAGATTTGGCATCATGTAGGACCTCTTTGACTTTAAAATAGGCAGTAGATCAATCATTTCCACATGTGCCAGTCAGAATCAGCCTCCTACTACAAACTGAGTTGGGTAGTCCATCTTCCAAGTAAACATTTGATTCCCTTTTGAAAATCTAGCTGTGGATCTTCTTGCACTGCTAAGGAAGAAGTAACTATATAAATCACTAATTTCTTACTCCCAGCATATCCTAACCATATAGATAACACCTTAAGCCCACTATAAGATTTTATGCAGTTAAGGAGAGACATCATCCATCCTAATTTTCATATTGCTTTTTGGCAAGACGCTTAACTGAAAATTTTTAACAGGTACTCCTGATTCCCTGTTGTACCAAAGTCCTCTCAAAAGAAAAATAAAATAAGAGGAAAATTGAGAGTGAAGAAAACTATAAGAGACTCTTTAACTATAGGGAACAAACTGAGGGTTGCTGGAGGGGACGTAGATGCGAGGATGGGATAACTCAGTGATGGGCATTAAGGAGGCCACTTGATGGAATGAGCACTGAGTGTTATATGCAACTGATGAATCACTGAATTCTGTCTTTAAAATTAGTAATATAGTATATGTTAATTAAATTGAACTCAAATAAAAAGATTTTTTAAAAAGTAGATCACCAAATTTTCATCAATGTGAAACATATTGGACAGAATAAGAGGATAACAGATTATATAGACAGGGGTGGGTAAGTGTGGGTAACAGTGGGTGGGTGATAGAAATATCAGGCCCTGAACAGAACAGCACATAATTTGCTACAACTAAGAAGTTTTGGTATGCTGAAACAGTAAGCCTGTCATGAAAAACAAGATCTTTTTAGAGCAGGAAAGAACACTGTCTTGTGAGTATATAAGGGTAGTTAATATTTCCACTCAAATGCAGGATAGTGCTAAAAGGCCACAGAGTGAGTAGTAGTAGGTAAATGCAGGTGCTTTTAAAGACAATGTGAAACACCATTTTACTGTGGTTGTTATCTCCTGGCAATTATGCTGACTTGTTTAGTGTGGCTTTGAGTCTTTTTTTAAAATTCTTTTAAATTTAGGGACTAATGTTTCTGTGTTCAAAGAGTACGGCCAACACAAAAGGATCAAGAATTCCTGCCACAGCCAGAATACACAAATACACACAAACACACAGACACACTAAACTTTGAGTCAGACGATTTGTCTTCCAAGTGTAAATAATGCGTATTGTATCCTCAGACATGATACCGTATCTCTCTAAGCTGAGGGCATGATGATCAGTAAGGTAAGTAAAATAATATCTCCCAAATAGCAAGATCTTTGGGAAGTAAAATAAATGAGATACTGCATGTAAAAAGAGCATTGTTTCCAACAAGGGAATTTAGGAAAAAAAAAAAAGATTTCTAAATACTTTAAAATAGAACTCTGTGGGCATGGGATATAAAACAGTAATGGAAAAATAAAGACAGATTTATAGACTGTGGGGCTTAAATAGAAAAGTGCAGATAGCAGGAACCTATTCAGTTGTCCTGTTCAAAGCAAACAGGGACCAGGCTTGGAAACCAAGTAGATGGAATTACATGTGTCTCAGTTTTGTCAAAAGTTGACTGAAAAATGCTCCACTCCATGGTCTATTGCAGAGATTGTGACATTTCAAGGGAAATGTTGTGCCTTGTCTAAAATATTATGGCTCCTTGTCCCCTCTGGAGAGGTATAAGCAATTGCATCAAAAGCTAGATGCTGGGGCGCCTGGGTGGCTCAGTGGGTTAAGCCGCTGCCTTCGGCTCAGGTCATGATCTCAGGGTCCTGGGATCGAGTCCCACATCGGGCTCTCTGCTCAGCAAGAAGCTTGCTTCCCTCTCTCTCTCTCTCTCTGCCTGCCTCTCCGTCTACTTGTGATCTCTCTCTGTCAAATAAATAAATAAAATCTTTAAAAAAAAAAAAAAGCTAGATGCTTTACCAATACCCCCACCCACTTAAAATAGAATTTCTTAAAACTGAATAAATTGGAATAACCAAAATAGGTAATATATGGATTACTTAAATAAACTTTGGAAGAATTTGTGTTTAGATCAAATTTAATTAATTTTTATAAAATCTTACTCGGTTCCTGAGTGTTTCTTAAGGGTATATGCAAACACCCAGAGGGGAAGAGTTTCGCTGTTTGCTGTTTTAATTCAGCTTCCCTAATAGAAATGTTAGCACGTTGTAATCTTTAGAATACATGAGAGTAAAAATCTGTAACCCACAGGGGAAAAAAAAAGTAATAAAAGCTCTGAGAAGCTTTTTATTTCTTTCCTAATCCCTCTTACTTTGTTATTCCTGACCACCCCCACTAGAGAAGAAAAGGTTAATATTTACAGTTGTGACATTTATATGAATGATGTCTTGTATAGTTAAGTGTTCTTCATCACAACATAGTTTTTATATCTCAAAAGATATTTTTGAGTTATTTTAATGAAGTCCTTCAGGCTGAAATACAAGAACACTAGACAATAATTCAAATCCACAGGAAGAAGTGAAGAGCACCAATAAAGACAACTATGTGGATACATATTAAAATATTATAAATGTATTTATATATCTTTTCCTCTGATCTGATTTAAAAGAAAACTGCATGAAAAAATGATCATAAAACTGTGCTCATGGGTTGTAATATTATGAAGATGTAATATTATGACAATTCTTATGACAATCTTATGACAAAGTAGAGAGAATGAAACTGTATAGGAGCAAAGTTTTTGTACTGAAAATAAAATGATATTAATCTGAACCAGATTGTTTAAAGTTAAAATGTTAATTGCAGTCCCCAGGGTGACTGCTCCAAAAATAACTCAAAAAACAGGTAAAAGGAAAAACAAAGGAATTGAAATGGTACACAAATGTATGTTTTTAACCAAAAGAAGAGTTGAGAATAGAGAAACAAATATATATTATAAAATATATGGAAAAAATGGCAAAATAACAGATGAATCTTTATCAGTCATTACATTCTATGGAAGTGAGTAAGCATTCCAAAACTCCAATCAAAAGGCCAATTGCAGAATGACATTTTTTTAAAAAGTAATACCAATATGCTCTATACTACAAGAAATACATGTTAAATTTGATGAGAAAAAGGTTGAAAGTAAAAGGGTTGGAAAAAATGAACCCTGCAAACAGAAATTTAGAAATGAGTAGGTGTGCAATGCCACTATCTCCCTCCTTTCCTTACCCCTTGTCACCACTGGGAAGTTAAAAGAGAGAAAAATGTCTCTTCCCATTCTCTAACCCCCAAATTATGAGATATTATGGACACAGTCCTCCAAATAATGCACAAACAAAAAACATGTGGCCATTCAAAGAAATAATTACATTAGGGTGTGACAAAAACCCACAATCATGATAAAAGAGACCATCTTTTTTTTTTTAATGGGGGCATATGTCTTTATTTTTCTTGGCTATATATCTGAGAATGGAATTGCAAGGTTGTATGGTAATTCTGATTAATTATTTGAGGAGGTACCAGATTTTCAAAGTGACTGTACCATTTTACATTTCTTTTTTTCCTTTCTTCTAAATTTTTTTTATTTTTTCAGTGTTCCAAGATTCATTGTTAATTATCACACCCAGTGCTCCATGCGATATGTGCCCTCGTTAATACCCCCCCACCAGGCTCACCCAACCCCCCACCTCCCTCCCCTCCAAAACCCTCAGTTTGTTTCTCAGAGTCCACAGTTTCTCCTAGTTTGTCTCCCCCTCTGATTTCCCCCAACTCCCTTCTCCTCTCCTTCTCCCAATGTCCTCCGTGTTATTCCTTATGCTCCACAAGTAAGTGAAACCATATGATAATTGACTCTCTGTTTGATTTATTTCACTCAGCATAATCTCTTCCAGTCTAGTCCATGTTGATACAAAAGTTGGGTATTCATCTTTTCTGATGGAGGCATAATATTCCATTGTATACATGGACCATATCTTTTTTATCCATTCATCTGTTGAAGGGCATCTTGGCTCTTTCCATAGTTTGGTGACTGTGGCCATTGCTGCTATGAACATTGGAGTACAGATGGCCCTTCTTTTCACTACATCTGTATCTTTGGGGTAAATACCCAGTGGTGCAATTGCTGGGTCAGAGGGGAGCTCTTTTTTTAAATTTCTTAAGGAATCTCCACACTGTTTTCCAAAGTGGCTGCACCAACTTGCATTCCTGCCACCAACTTGCATTCCCACCAACAGTGTAAGAGGGTTTCCCTTTCTCCACATCCTCTCCAACACTTGCTGTTTACTGTCTTGTTGATTTTGGCCATTCTAACTGGAATAAGGTGGTATCTCAATATGGTTTTGATTTGAATCTCCCTGATGTCTAATGATGATAAATATTTTTTCATATGTCTGTTAACCATTTGTATGTCTTCTTTGGAGAAGTGTCTGTTCATGTTTTCTGCCCATTTTTTTGACGTGATTATCAGTTTTGTGTGTGTTGAGTTTGAGGAGTTCTTTATAGATCTTGGCTATCAGCCCTTTGTCTGCAGTGTCATTTGCAAATATCTTTTCCTATTCCATGGATTGCCTCTTTGTTTTGTTGACTGTTTCCTTTGCTGTGCAGAAGCTATTGATCTTGATGAAGTCCCAAAAGTTCATTTTTGCTTTTGTTTCCTTTGCCTTTGGAGACATGTCTTGAAAGACGTTGCTATGGCCGATGTCAAAGAGGTTACTGCCTAAGTTCTCCTCTAGGATTTCTTTTTAACAGTGAATAATATTCTGTTATCTAGAGGTACCCCAGTTTACTCATCCATTTGCCTACTGAAGACATCTTGATTGCTTCCAGATTTTATGAATTTAGCAATTATAAATAAAGCTTCTATAAACATTTATGTACATGTTTTTGTGGGGACATAGGTTTCCAACTCCTTTGGCAAATTCCAAGGATCTCAATTGCTAAGAATGAGTATGTTTGTAGGAAATTGCTGAACTGGCTATACTATTTTGCATACCCACCAGCAGTGAATCAGAGTTGCTTTAGTTCCACAGTTCTGTTCACTTTTCACATTGGTTGAAGGAGTCACTTGACTCATAGCATTTACTATGTGTAGCTGATTAAGCCCATGTTTCCCTTATAAGTATATTTTCTAGTCATTTAGGAAAAGAGAATACTAGTGTGAGTATAAGACACCATGAATTCACTAGAGATCAAGAACAGACCCAGCTGAGACCTAGTTCTGGTCCTCCTTTGCCATACAACCAACCAACCAACCATATTTTTAAAATATGAGATACCCATATATTTGATTGATTTTTTTATTATTTTTATTAACATATAATGTATTATTTGCCCCAGGGGTACAGGTCTGTAAGTCGTCAGGCTTACACACTTCACAGCACTCACCATATCACATACCCTCCCCAATGTCCATAACCCAACCACCGTCTCCCTACCCCCCTCCCCCCTGCAACCCTTAGTTTGTTTTGTGAGATTAAGAGTCTCTTATGGTTTGTCTCCCTCCCAATCCCATCTTGTTTCATTTTTTTTCCTTCCCTACCCCCAAAACCCCCCACTCTGTCTCTCAAATTTCTCATATCAGGGAGATCATATGATAATTGTCTTTCTCTGATTGACTTATTTTGCTTAGCATAATACCCTCTAGTTCCATCCCCATCATTCCAAATGGCAAGATTTCATTTCTTTTGAAGCCTGCAAAGAATTCCATTGTGTATATATACCAACTCTTCTTTATCCATTAATCTGTGGATAGACATCTAGGTTCATTCCATAGTTTGGCTACTGTAGACATTGCTGCTGTAAACATTAGGGTGCATGGGCCCCTTCAGATCCCTACATTTGTATCTTTAGGGTAAAAACCCAATAGGGTGATTGCTGAGTCATAGGTTAGCTCTATTTTCAAATTTTTGAGGAACCTCCATGCTGTTTTCCAGAGTGGCTACACCAGCTTGCATTCCTACCAACAGTGTAGGAGGGTTCCCCCTTTCTCTGCATCCTCTCCAACATCTGTCATTTCCTGACTTGTTCATTTTAGCCATTCTGACTGGTGTGAGGTGTTATCTCATTGTCATTTTGATTTCTGTTTCCCTGATGCCAAGTGATGTGGAGCATTTTTTCACGTGTCTGTTGGCCATCTGGATGTCTTCTTTGCAGAAATGTCTGTTCATGTCTTCTGCCCATTTCTTGATTGGATTATTTGTTCTTTGGGTGTTGAGTTTGATAAGCTCTTTATAGATTTTGGACACTAGCCCTTTATCTGATATATCGTTTGCAAATATCTCCTCCTATTTGGTCAGTTGTCTTTTGGTTTTGTTGACTGGCTCCTTAGCTGTGCAAAGCTTTTGATCTTGATGAAGTCTTAATAGTTCATTTTTGCCCTTGCTTCCCTTGCCTTTGGTGATGTTTCTAGGAAGAAGTTGCTGCAGCTGAGGTCAAAGAGGTTGCTGCCTGTGTTCTCCTCAAGGATTTTGATGGACTCCTTTCTCACATTGAGGTCTTTCATCCAATTTGAGTCTATTTTTGTGTGTGGTGTAAGGAAATGGTCCTGTTTTATTCTTCTGCATGTGGCTGTCCAATTTTCCCAACAACATTTGTTGAAGAGACTGTCTTCTTTCCATTGGACCTTCTTTCCTGCTTTGTTGAAGATTAGTTGACCATAGAGTTGAGGGTCTATTTCTGGGCTCTCTATTCTGTTCCTTTGATCTATGTGTCTGTTTTTGTGCCACTACCATACTATCTTGATGATGATAGCTTTGTAATAGAGCTTGAAGTCTGGAATGGTGATGCCACCAACTTTGGTTTTCTTTTCCAACATTCCTCTGGCTATTCAAAGTCTTTTCTGGTTCCATATGAATTTTAGGATTATTTGTTCCATTTCTTTGAAAAAAAATAATGGTTTTTTGATAGGGAGTGAATTGAATGGTAGATTGCTTTAGGCAGCATAGACATTTTCCCAATATTTGTTCTTCCAATTCATGAGCATGGAACACTTTTCCACTTCTTTGTGTCTTCCTCCATTTCTTTCATGAGTACTTTATAACTTTCTGAGTACAGATTCTTTGCCTCTCTGGTTAGGTTTATTCCTAGGTATCTTATGGTTTTCGGTACAATTGTAAATTGGATCAACTCCTTAATTTCTCTTTATTCTGTCTTGTTGTTGGTGTAAAGAAATGCAACTGATTTCTGTGCATTGATTTTATATCCTGACACTTTACTGAATTTCTGTATGAGTTCTAGCAGTTTTGGAGTGGAGTCTTTTGGGTTTTCCCTCATAAATATCATATTATCTGCAAAGAATGAGAGTTTGACTTCTTCTTTGCTGATTTGGATGCCTTTTAATTCTTTTTGTTGTCTGATTGCTGAGACTAGGACTTCTAGCTCCTAGACTTCTAGGAGACTCCTAGATTTCTAGCTCCTAGATCCCCCACTGTTGAATAGCAGTAGTGACAGTGGACATCCATGCTGTGTTCCTGATGTTAGGGGAAAATCTCTCAGATTTTCCCCATTGAGAATGATATTTGCTGTGGGTTTTTCATAGATGGCTTTGATGATATTAAAGTATGTACCCTCTATCCCTACACTTTGAAGAGTTTTTTGATTGAGAAAGTTTGCTGTACTTTGTCGATGCTTTTTCAGCATCTGTTGAGAGTATCATATGGTTCTTATTCTTTCTTTTATTAATGTATTGTATCACATTGATTGATTTGCAGATGTTGAACCAATCTTGCAGCCCAGGAATAAATCCCGCTTGGTCATGGTGAATAATCCTTTTAATGTACTGTTGGATTTTATTGGCTAATATTTTGGTGAGAATTTTCACATCTGTAAATTGGCATCGATGGTGTTTATCAAGGATATTCATCTGTAATTCTCCTTTTTGATGGGGTCCTTGTCTGGTTTTGGGATCAAGGTAATGCTGTCCTCACAAAATGAGGTTAGAAGTCTTCATTCCATTTCTATTTTTTGGAACAGTTTCAGGAGAATAGGTAATCATTTTTTCTTAATTGTTTGGTAGAATTCCCCTGGGAAGCCCTCTGTCCCTGGGTTCCTGTTTTGTTGGGAGATTTTTGATGATTGTTTCAGTCTCCTTACTGGTTATGGGTCTGTTCAGGTTTTCTGTTTCTTCCTGGTTCAGTTTTGGTAGTTTATATGTCTCTAGGAATGCATCCATTTCTTCCAGATTGTCAAATTTGCTGACGTATAGTTGCTCATAATATGTTCTTACAGTTGTTTGTACTTCTTTGGTGTTGGTTTTGATCTCTCCTCTTTCACTCATGATTTTTTTTTATTTGGGTCCTTTCTCTTTTACATATGTCTGGCCAGGGGTTTATCAATTTTATTAATTCTTTTAAAGAACCAAGTCTTAGTTTCATTGATTTGTTCTACTGTTCTTTTAGTTTCTATTTCATTGATTTCTGCTCTGATCTTTATGATTTCTCTTCTCCTGCTGGGTTTAGGGTTTCTTTCTTGTTCTTTCTCCAGCTCTTTTAGGTGTAGGCTTAGGTTGTGTACTTGAGACCTTTCTTGTCTTTTGAGAAAGGCTTGTATCAGTATATACTTTCCTCCCAGGGCCTTTGCTGTGTCCCACAGATTTTGAACAGTTGTGTTTTCATTTTCATTTGTTTCATCAAATTTTTTCAATACTTCTTTAATTTCCTGGATGAACCATTCATTCCTTAGTAGGATGCTCTTTAGCCTCCATGTATTTGAGTTCTTTCCAACTTTCCTCTTGTGATTGCATTCTAGCTTCAGAGCGTTGTGGTCTGAAAATATGCAGGGAATGATCCCAATCTTTTGATACCAGTTGAGACCTAATTTATGACCCAGGATGTGATCTATTCTGGTGAATTTTCCATGTGTACTATAGAAGAATGTGTATTCTGTTGCTTTGGAATGGAATGTTCTGAATATATCTGCAATGTCCATCTGGTCCAGTGTGTCATTTTAGGCCTTTATTTCCTTGTCAATCTTTTGCTTGGATGATCTGTCCATTTCAGTGAGGAGGGTGTTAAAGAACCCTACTATTTTTGTATTACTGTTGATATGTTTCTTTGATTTTGTTATTAATTGGTTTATATAGTTGGCTGCTCCCATGTTAGGGGCATAGGTATTTAAAATTATTAAATCTTCTTGTTGGACAGACCCTTTGAGTATGATATAGTGTCCTTCCTCATCTCTTATTATGGTCTTTGGCTTAAAATCTAATTTATCTTATATAAGGATTGCCCTTCCCCCAGCCTTCATTTGATGTCCATTAGCATGGTAAATTGTTTTCCACCCCCTCACTTTCAATCTGGAGGTGTCTTTAGGTCTAACATAAGTAACTTGTAGACAGCATATCAATGGGTTTTGGTTTTTATACATTCTGATATCCTGTGTCTTTTGATTGGAGTTTTTAGACCATTTACATTCAGGGTAACTATTGAAAGATATGAATTTAGTGTTATTAAATTCATTATATACAGTATACTGTTACTGTATATTGTCTCTGTTCCTTTCTGGTCTACTACTGTTAGGCTCTCTCTTTGCTTAGAGGACCCCTTTCAATATATCCTGTAGGGCTGGTTTGGTGTTTGCAAATTCTTTCAGTTTTTGTTTGTCCTGGAAGCTTTTTACCACTCCTTCTATTTTCAATGATAGCCTACCTGGATATTGTGTTCTTGGCTGCATGTTTTTCTCGTTTAGTGCTCTGAATATATCATGCCAGCTCTTTCTGGCCTGCCTGGTCTCTGTGGATAAGTCTGCTGCCAATCTAATATTTTTACCATTGTATGTTACAGACTTCTTTTCCCGGGCTGCTTTCAGGATTTTCTCTTTGTCACTAAGGCTTGTAAGTTTTAGTATTAGATGATGGGGTGTGGACCTATTGTTATTGATTTTGAGGGGGTTCTCTGTGCCTCCTGGATTTTGATGTTTGTTCCCATAGCCATATTAGGGAAATTCTCTACTATAATTTGCTCCAATATACCTTTTTCCTCTCTCTCTCTTTCTTCTGCTTCTGGAGGCCCAATTATTAACAATATTAATTCATCTTATGTTATCACTTATCTCTTGAATTCTCCCCTTATGGTCTAGTAGGTGTTTGTCTCTCTTTGCTCAGCTTCTTTATTCCCCATCATTTGGTCTTTTATATCACTAATTTTCTCTTTTGTCTCGTTTATCCTAGCAGTAAGAGCCTGCATTTTTTATTTCATGTCATTAACAGCTTTTTTTAGTTCAACTTGGTTAGATTTTAGGTTTTTTATTTCTCCAGAAAGGGAAATTATTTCTCCAGAAAGGGTTTCTCTAAATATCTTCCATGCCTTTTTCGAGCCCATCTAATACCTTGAGAATTGTCATTCTGAACTCTTGTTCTGACATATTACCAATGTCCGTATTAATTAGGTCCCTAGCCATTGGTATTGCCTCTTGTTCTTTTTTTTTTTTGTGATGAGTTTTCCCACCTTGTCATTTTATCCAGATATGAATATATGAATGAGAGAATAAAATACTAGAAGGGTGACAAAGACTCCAGAAAAAATGTACACTAACCAAATCAGAAAAGAACCAAAACCAGGGGGAGAAGAGAGGAGGGAAAAAAGAAATAAAAATTAAAAAAATTAAAAATCAATTTATATATATATATATATATATATATATATATATATATATATATTAGACTGATGAATAGAATAGAGCCACACACTTGATTTCGGGTGTATTTTGGTCTCTTAGAAGAAACCACCTCCCAAAATTTTAAAGAAAGAAAAACATATATATACAAAAATAAGGGTAAACATGATGAAGGGATGGAATATGACTGTAAAGATGAAAATTTTTAAAATTCTAACATTTAAAAAATTCTAAAAAAGGGGGCACCTGGGTGGGTCAGTGGGTTAAGCCTCTGCCTTCGGCTCAGGTCATGATCTCAGGGTTCTGGGATCGAGTCCCACATCAGACTCTCTGCTTGGCAGGGAGCCTGCTTCCTCCTCTCTCTCTCTCTGCTTGCCTTTCTGCCTACTTGTGACCTCTCTCTGTCAAATAAATAAAATCTTAAAAAAAATTCTAAAAAAAGAATTGATAGGTTAAGTTGGTTGGAAAAAGAAAAAAAAGTGGAGGGAATGTGGTCAGGCTGGAGACTTAAACAAAGCCATGTGCTAGATTAGGGTATATTTTGATATATTAGATGAAATTACATCCCAAAATTTTTTGGAAAAAAAATGAAACTATATATATATAAAAAATAAGGTTAAATACAATGAAGTTATGTGACTATAACAAGAAGGTTTAAAAAGATTTTTTTAAGAAAGGTATTGTTAACATAAAAGAGTTAAAAGAGTTAAAAGAGGAAAGAGGAAAAGTTTAAAAAATAGAATAAGAAAAAAAATAAAAATTAACTTAGCAAGACTAAAGGATCATAGACAAAAGGCCATGAATTCTCTACATTGCTTTCCCCTAGCTCTGGAGTTCTGCTGTTCTCCTTGATTGGTGAGCTTGGTCTTGACTGGATGTTCTTGTTGATCTTCTAAAGGAGGGGCCTGTTGCAGTGATTCTCAATGTCTTTGCCAGAGGCTGAATTGCACCACACTTGCCAGGGACCAGGCTAAGTAATCTGCTTAGGTTCTCTCTCGGGAGCTTTTGTTTTCTGAATACTTTCCATAGAACTCTGGAGGATGGGAATGAAAATGGCGCCCTCCCAATCTCTGCCTGGAGGAGCTCGAAGAGCAGTGGCCTGACTGTGCCTTGGATCATGGTTTAAGGTAACTCTGATATGAAAGCTCACTCTTTGGCTCTGTCTCTGTAGTTGGCTTCCCCACTCTGATACCTGGCAACTCTGCCACACCCCCAATCTTTCTGTGACCCTGCGGGACCTGGGACCACACTGTCCCCGTGAGGGCTCCACCCCGCTTAGCCTCTGGAGAGATGTCCCTCAGTGGAGCAGACTTCAAAAAGTTTTGATTTTTGTGCTCCACTGCTTCGCCATTTGCCGGGAGCCAACCATTACTCCCATATTCCGATTGCTTCTGATTCACTTCTCCATACGTCGTACCTTTCAGAAAGTGGTTGATTTTCTGTTCCTAGAATTGCTGCTCTTCTTCTCTTCTATCTCCTGTTGAGTTTGTAGGTGTTCAGAAGGGTGTGATACCTATCTAGTTGAACTACTGGGATCTGATGTCATTTCAGTCTGCTACTCCTCTGCCATCTTGCCTCTCACTCCCCCAAGAGACCAACTCCTTTAGAGTATGACTAGCATCTGAATTATTAGATAAATCTAAGTTTATGCAGATTTTCCAGATCTGTAACCCACTTTCAGGCTGTTAGGTAGCAGTCTTTATTTCTTTGCTAGCTGTCATCTGGGGCTACTCTGTGCTCTGTAACATAGCCCCCTCCATCTTCAATGCAGCAATGGCATTTTGAGTCCTTTTCACAGTTCCGGTCTCTCTGATTTCCTGTTCTGCTACCAGCTGAAGCAAATTCTCTAGTTTTCAATGGCTCTTGTGGTTATATTGAGTCTACCCAGATCATTTTCCTTCTCACTATCACAATATCAATTGATTAGTAATCTAAATTGCATTTGTAATCCTTTTTTCCATATAATTTAGCATAATTATGAGTATGATATAATATTCTCAGTCTTGAGGATTATGGCAAGAAATCTTTTCATCTTTTTTCAGCAAAATTTCTTTATGTATTCACATCCATTAACCATATTAATAGAGTCTACATCATGGTATTATTCAAAGAAAACAACCAATTCATACACCATGTTGTAACTATAAAACCTTGGTTAATTAGATAACAGTAAATACAATGATGAATCCTAATATATGCAAAGAACTTCAATGAATTTGACTTCTGTAAATACATGAATGATCCTGGACTCATTCATTTGTACACTTTATTTGCTTTATTAGTGAGTTCAAAATTATGAAGTTATATCCATATTACAAAACACTCACCTAATAAAAGCTTTGTATTGAGGGAAACGAATTATCCCCAGTAGTAGATACAAGAAAATGCAGACTACTTTGTGTGTAAATGTATAAAGATTTACTAAGGAAAGAGAGAGATTCAGGAGGATAAAGGATAATGCCATGTTTCCCCCCCTCCAAAAAGTGACTACAGTGCTTTGCAAAGAATCAAGAATATTTGCTTCTGATTTGATTTTGATGAGTTTTTCTATTGCTTATGTGGTGGTATGTTTGCTTGTACTTAATATAATGTCATTATATGAACTCCAAGTAACTTTAAGGGCTGTCAAGATTAACTGAAGATCTTTAAGAATTACTCTTTCTTAACTATTCAGAAACAAATACTGTTCAGCACATTGGCCAACTTCCCTCTCATAGTTACTATATGAAAGCATTAGTAACTTGTCAGTATTTTGAGGAATCTGGCTAAATAAGGTCCATATTAGACAGGATGTAAAGGAATGACTGATGATGGACTCATTAACCACTCAAAAAGTAGCATTTAATAATATAAACTAGATGAAGGTTCTGATTGCATTAATACAAATGTAAGTAGGGGAGTTGTAGGAGGGAGAAGAATGAGTTATTGGTCTATTTTTAAATTATTTGGGTAGTTGGTGTATTAGTTATTTGCTGCATAGCAAATTAGCATAGCTCTCAATGGCTTAAAACAAAAATAAAAAGTGTCATTCAGTCACTACTAGGTTTTATTTTTTTTTTAAGATTTTATTTATTTATTTGAGAGAGAGACAGTGAGAGAGAGCATGAGTGAGGTGAAAGTCAGAGACAGAAGCAGACTCCCCGTGGAGCTGGGAGCCCGATGCAGGACTCGATCCCGGGACTCCAGGATCATGACCTGAGCCGAAGGCAGTTGTCCAACCAACTGAGCCACCCAGGCATCCCCACTATTAGGTTTTAGAGGTATTGCTACATTCTGTGGAAGCAAACCTTGATGCTAGAGGTCTTTTTCCTTGAAAGGTATGGAGGATGAATTTCTGAGTTGCAGAATACCGCCCCCCCCCTCCCAAGCCTGACCTGGTGCAAAAGGTGGCCAAAATCTAGCTTCTTTAGTCCAAGCTTGAGGACCTTGGATCCTGGCAGAAGTGTAGCAGAGAGTTTGATGGATGAGAATATATATGACAGATGACTGATAATTGAATATGACAGTTTTTTGGGGACATACCTCATGGTTTCTGAAACCCTTGTCCCTGCTGGGTCTCCTCTGACTCTCAGAACCCATGTTGTGATTGTTGATGGTTATGTGATGATGCACTTTTCCCTTCCTTTTGTCTGGATAAGAGGAAGCCCTGTTGACTCAGGAATTCTCACCTAAAAACTATCATGGACTGCAGTTATTCCTTGTATCTTTTCAGCACACTTGAAGTCTTTCCCTCAGTTGATATTGCTCTTCTAGGATTAGGCTCCAAACTTGCCTGTGGCCCTGAGCTTCAGGATTATTAAAGACCAAAATATCAGAGCCAGTTTCATCTGTGTCTGGGCTTAGCACAGAGCTGATAATGATTTGTCTATTTCCAGTGAGCCTTCCTTCCTCTTGCCTTTTTTCTGGGGCAAAGTCATTGAAAACAGCTTAACTTTGTCTCCATTTTCCTTTTGGAAGGAACCTGTGTGTTTTCTAGCAAGACTGGGGGAGGGGGTTCCTCTTTTTCAGCCATTGAAACCACATTCCTTTTCTGATTTTTCCTTGTAACCTGAAGCTTAGAGTGCCCCAGCAGACATAGGTTGCTTTTTCTGACTTCCCTATTAGTACCCAACACCTAAGAAGCTGCTGCCCCGAATGGGTCCATTCTGGGGATGAGATTTAGAGAGCCAAGAAACCAAGTTTTTGGAACCTGGGGGCAATCCAGTGGACAAACCTGAGTCTAGAGCTGGGCTAGACCTCTATGTCCAAATGCAGATTTATGTCATCAGGAAGCTGCTTTTTAAAGCATGGTTGTCCTGGGCCTTGGGTGATCAGAATGTTGAGTGGTGTGTGATATTCCTAGTTAAATACCCTGGACCATACAAATGCCCATCTACCTTATTATTATTCCTAGGTCACCAATTATTCCAATTATTGGTAAGAAAAACTGGGATGCTTGCCCTAAAGTTTTTCCCAAAATGCTTTGACCATAGTGGGAACACCTAAAACCATCTGCACTAACTCCTTCCTAATGTATTAACTGTGCCTATAGATTACCCCCTTCCTCAATGAAGCTGAAATGGGCAAACTGAGTGCTCTGTCTGAGATGGTTTAGAGAAGAGGACAGCCAGGAGGGTTCACCATTGTTTTGCAGGCCAGCCCTAACCAAAAGAAGACTTGACCCAGAGCCACCTGATATGAGAACAGGACCAGTGAGTAAGTGTTGACGAACTCTCTTCTTCCATGGGTACCCTGAATTTCCTAAATAAAACATATAACCAGTGAATCACTGCACTCAAGATTTTATTCTGGAGCCCTTTGCCACACCTACATGGATGATCTGTGAGATTTAAATGTCATTCAGGTAAGTGCTTTGCCCAGGCTGTTCCCATAGATGACAATCTTTTCTTTCCTAATTTTCCTAATAGTTCGGATAAAAGGTATCTCTCTGGGTCAGCATAGACCAGAAAATTAGGAAGTAGAACAGAAAAAAAAAAAAGTGAATTTCTATTGTAGGCTGAATCTAGGGTTCTCTGCCTCATTGCTGTCCAGATGTTTTATAATATAATAAGCACTCATACAATTTAATTGGCTATATAGAGAGTAGATAGAAGGAAGGAGAAGAAACTATACACTAAGAAGTTTTCAGAACTGACTTTTAAAATCACCCTCAGTTTTAAGAAATACAATAAATTTTTAAAAATCCATTACTAATCGGGACGCCTGGGTGGCTCAGTTGGTTAAGCGGCTGCCTTCGGCTCAGGTCATGATCCCAGCGTCCTGGGATCGAGTCCCACATAGGGCTCCTTGCTCAGCGGGGAGCCTGCTTCTCCTTCTGCCTCTGCCTACCACTCTGTCTGCCTGTGCTCATGCTCGCTCCCTCTCTCTCTCTCTCTTTCTAACAAATAAATAAATAAAATCTTTTAAAAAAATCCATTACTAATCCCATTATAATGGAACCAAAGCAAAGGAAAGCAAAGGAAAAGATTATAAACCATCCACAGCAATGAAAACCAAAGACACTGTTGTATCATCTCTTAAAAAAAAAAAAAAAACTAAAATAAAATAAAGTGATTTTCAATTAAATCATTTAACAGTCAAAACTATCAAGAATGAAAGAAGATAGGGGTGTCTGAGTGGCTCAGTCATTAAGCATCTGCCTTTGGCTCAGGTTATGAGCCCATGGTCCTGTGATAGAGCCACCATGGGGCTCCCTGCTCAGCAGGAAGCCTACTTCTCCCTCACCCACTCACCCTGCTTGTGTTCCCTCTCTTACTGTGTCTCTCTCTATCAAATAAATAAATAAAATCTTAAAAAAAAAGAATGAATGAAGGATAAACTCTGGAAAAATGACAGAAATGGTGCATAGTTTAAGAATCCCCACATGAAATAGAGGTAAATTAGATTAAAAGATAAAAATTGCATGACTGCATTTCCCACCAAAATAAGTGATACACCATTATGATGAATTCCCCACTACAAGGAATGGGGCAAAATACTAAGAGCCATGAACTGTGCATGCTATCCATTCCTGGTAGACCTCAGAACAAAAAATCACAAGGAAGTAAAAAGGTATTCACTGGAAGCAAAGTGACTGCTTAAGGTGACAGGAAACTTATCTAATTACAATTAAAAACAGATAAATATAAATAGTATCACTAGAGATAGATATAACTTATCCAACATGAGGATAATAGAGGTTATATAAATTAAAAATTGAATGATCAAATAAATGAAATATCAAAAAGGTATGATTGAGGGACTTTTTTTGAAAGGGAACAAAAGACAAACTTACAAATAAAATGGTACAGGGTATATACATAAGGAAAATGATCAAGCAATGATTACCATTTAGTGAGAAGTGACTTCATTATTGAACTTGATCAATTAAGAAAGAATTTTTCAAGCAACCAAGCAAAAAAGAGCAACTTGCTTATTAGGGGAACATTGGAAATCGACCACCAGCACTTCATTCCCAAAGTCAATAGAGCCTTTTTGCTCAACATCACTCATCATCAGGGAACTACAAATCAAAACTACAATGAGATATCACCTCACTCCTGTTAGAATGGCTAAGATTAACAATACAGCAAACAACAGATGTTGGAGAAGATGCAGAGAAAGGAGAACCTCTTACACTGTTGGTGGGAATGCAAACTAGGGTAGCCACTCTGGAAAACAATATGGAGGGTCCTCAAAAATTTCAAAATAGAACTATCCTATTATCCAGCAGTTGCACTACTAGGTATTTACCCAAAAGATACAAAAATACTGATTTGAATGGGTACATGCACCCCGATGTTTATAGCAGCATTATCAACAATAGCAAAATTATGGAAACAGCCCAAATGTCCATCGACTAATGAATGGATAAAGAAGATGTGATACACACACAGACACACACACACACACAATGGAATAATACTCAACCATAAAAAAGAGTGAATTCTTGCCATTTGCAATGATATGGATGGAACTAGAGAGTATCATGCTAAGCAAAATAAGCCAGTCAGAAAAAGACAAATGCCATATGATTTCACTCATATATGGGGAAAAGGAAAAAGGGGGGGGCAAGCCATAAAACAGAATTTTAATTACAGAGAACAAACAGGGTTGCTGGAGGGGGAGTGGTTGGAGGGATGTTGTAAATGGGTGACAGATATTAAGAAGAGCACTTGTGATGAGTGCTGGATGTTATGGGTTACGTGATGTATCACTAAATTCTATCACTAAATTCCCTGAAACTAATATTACACTATATGTCAACAAACTAGAATTTAAATAAAAACTTGGAACATTCAAAAAAAAAGATCTACCTATATGCCCTTCATGCTATAAAGGGTAATATGGGTGGATCTTTGGGGAGAAAAAAAGACATAAGATAGTTTATCCTATGAATTTTATAAGGGAATATGTTCAGATAAAATATGAAAGGATATGAGAAATACAGACAACCAGAAAAGGTTTAAAAATAATATATTAAAAAAAGAAAAGGACTGGATGTTATATGCAACTGATGAATTATTGAACAATTCATCTGAAACAGATGATGTACTATATGTTGGATAATTGAATTTAAATTGGAAAAAAGAAAAAATTAAAAAAATACTAAGTATCAAAAAATTCAAGAAAGCCAGTTTTTAAAATTCCTCAGTAAGTGTACCTTAGTAATATCATTCTTTTTTTTTTTTTTTAATTTGTCATAGAGAGAAGCGAGAGTGAGCACAGGCAGACAGAGTGGCAGGCAGAGGCAGAGGGAGAAGCAGGCTCGCTGCCAAGCAAGGAGCCCGATGTGGGACTCGATCCCAGGACGCTGGGATCATGACCTGAGCCGAAGGCAGCTGCTTAATCAACTGAGCCACCCAGGCATCCCAAGTAATATCATTCTTAATCAAGTTGTTATTCTAGTGTGAAGGCAATGAGCAAACATTTAGAAACATTAAGATACAGTAACTAAGAACTGTAACTTCTATGCCATGTTCCCATCTTTTAAAAAATACTGGAAAATGAAATCTAGCTAAAGAACTGTCTCATTCTGTCAAACAACCCAGAAAGAGAATAGCTGTGGGAGAAAATATAGGAAAAATTAAGGAACACTCAATATTGTATATATGTTGGCAAATACTTCCATAAATTCAATGTAATTTCAACCAAATTTCCACCACATTATATGTGTTACACTCATAGCAGCATTATTCAAAGTAGTCAAAAACAACTTAAGTTGAAATAATTAATTGTTCCTCAGTTAATAAGTGGATAAACAAAATATGTGTTTCTTTACAATGACATATTATTCAGCAATAACAAGGAATGAAGGAGTGATATATGCCACACATGGATGAACCTCGAACACGTTATGCTAAGTGAAAGAAGCCAGCCACAAAAGATCACATAGTGTTTTATTTTACTTTTTTATTTTATTTTATTTTACTTTGAAGGGGGTGGGGAGTAGAGGGAGAGAGAGAATTCTAAGCAGGCTCTGCTCAGAGCCCCATGTGGGGGTTAAACTCAGGACCCTGAGATCATGACCTGAGCCAAAATTGAGAGTCTGATGCCCAACCAAATGAGCCATCCAGGCACCCCATATAGTGTATTTTTTTTTTAAGATTTTATTTATTTATTTGACAGACAGAGATCACGACCATGCAGAGAGGCAGGCAGGGAAAGAGAGGGAGAAGCAGGCTCCCTGCTGAGTAGAGAGCCTGACGTGGGGCTCCATCCCAAGACCCTGAGATCATGACCTGAGCTGAAGGCAGAGGCCCTAACCCACTGAGCCACCCAGGCACCCCTAGTGTATTATTTTAGATAAAATCCCCAGAACATGCAAATCCATAAATACAGGAAGTAGATTAGTGGCTACCCAGATTGTACAATTCAAGAAAAATCTAGATTGTACAATTCAAGAAGGTGATTCTTTTTGAAATATGAAGTAGTTCTTAATTTTTAAGATGTGTGAGAAAAAATACTCATTACAAGCATATGTGAAATATGAGAAGTAATGGAAAAGAAGATTGGCTGGTCACTCTTAATCTTTCTACCTAATTTTGTATTTTCTAGAACACAAGGCAAATTAGAGTAAATAGTAAGTAGAGTAAATTTCTAATAACAATTTATATTTCCTGGACCTTATAAAGAGCTCAATAACCAGGAGAAGGAAAATATTCTGCATTTTATGTAATTCTAATAATATTTTATAGTATTATAATATTATAGTATAGTACTTTATTGAAATATCACACTTCAGCAAAAAATAAGACCTTAAAAGATCTCGAAGACTATTTTTTCCTTTTTTTTTTTTAAAGATTTTACTTATTTATTTGACAGACAGAGATCACAAGTAGGCAGAGAGACAGGCAGAGAGAGAGGGAAGGAAGCAGGCTCCCCGCTGAGCAGAGAGCCCGATGCGGGGCTCAATCCCAGGACCCTGTCATGACCTGAGCCGAAGGCAGAGGCTTAACCCACTGAGCCACCCAGGCGCCCCTGTTTTTTCCTTTTTTGGAAAAAAAAAAAGTTTTAATTGAATATACTTGATACACAATGTTAATTCATTTCAGATGGAGAACCTAGTGATTCAACAAGTTGTATGTTACGCTCTGCTCCCCACAGTATAACTGCCATCTGTCACCACACAAGGCTACTACAATATCATTGTATTTCTTATAGTGTGTCCTTTATTTCCATGACTTACTCATTCCATAACTGGCTATTTTCAGAAAAAATTATTTTTGCTGTTTGTTACTTAAGACATATTGAAGTCCAGAAGGCCATGTTTTAAATTTTCATGATTTCTTTTCTTTAATATTCCTGTTTCAATCTCATTATTATTTTCTACTTGAAGGAAGTGATATTTATTCCCTAAAGCAAATATAAAGAATATGAAAAGGGTAAGGGCAAAAGAAAATTAAATCATCAAAAAACAGAAAACAGGGGTGCCTGGGTGACTTAGTTGGTTAAACATCTGCCTTTGGCTCAGGTCATGATCTCAGAGTTCTGGGATCTAATCCCCACTATCGGGCTCCCTGCTCAGCAGAGAGTCTGCTTCTCCCTCTCCCTTGGCCCCTTCTTCCAGCTCATGCTTTCTCTCTCTCTCTCTCATATAAATAAATAAAATCTTTAAAAAAAAAAAAACAAAACAGAAACAGAAAACAGAAACCAATGTTACTTCTTACTACGGAAAGTCTATGTATATGATTTTATCTAAAAATTTCAGATAGTATAGTAACTGGCTTTTTTACATATTAGTTTAAATATCAGTAAATATTCTTCTATAGGCTGGTTGTTAATGGCTGAATAGGGTCCCATAGCAATGCCTTTGCTATAAGCACCAGGATTGCTTTTAATTTTATCCTATAAATATTTGGGAAGAGTGATCTTTGCACATTGTCTTTGTGAACATTTCTTATTTTCTTAAGATAGGTTTTGTAAGTAGAATTTCTACATTAAAGGACATATGTGGAGTGCCTGTGTGGCTCAGATGGTTAATGTCTGCCTTTGCTTCAGGTCATGATCTCTGGGATCCAGCCCCGTGTTGGACTCCTCATTAGTGGGCAGTCTCCTTCTCCCTCTGCCTCTGTCTCTGCCTCTACACCCTCCATTCATGCTCTCTCTCTCTCAAATGGATAAATAAAATCTTTTTAAAAATATATTAAGGGGCCATGTATCAACAAAGACATTTATCATTAATACTGTGAATGAGAACGTATCTTGGGTTATCTTTAAAAGCATCCTAATACTCCTGGTGCATAATTTATTTTTTGTTTTGTTGGTGGCATGAAGTGCCCTATTTATTCCAATAGATTCCCTTGAAATTGAATACAGGAGCTGTTTTGGTTTGTTTCCTTAATTTTTTTCCCTTTCTCCTGTAGAAAGACACCATCTGGGATTAGGAAAAGCATCATTTTATTATATTTCTACCTCCTTTTTATCCTTAATTTCAATAACTATGTTATCCTGTTTCCATTTCAATTATATTGTTATAATCCTTATATTTTGAAGAATATTTTATTTAAATGGAATTTTAAATAGTCCACGGATAACATACTTTTTATTCTTATACATCAAGCTCACTTTCCAACTTATAACACTTCATTGAAACTCCAAGTTTTCCCTACCAATTCATTTTCATTTACTCTTCATTGATTTTATCTCACAGACTTACAGTGAGGATTTGAAAAATAAATAAAAGGAAGAGAAAATTCATTGAAAATTAAGTGACAGAAAATGTCCATATGTTATAACACATCACAATAAACTCATCAGACAAAGGTTAGAACATGTACATTCACTTGTATAGTACCATGCTAGTATATGAAATTATCATTATCATGATTATACTGTTGGATTTACATGATTCAACATATAGCTGTACTCATAACTGTGATTTATTATAGCAACATAGTAAGGATATTTAGCAGGATCAAAAGAAGAACCCATTTGCAGCTCTCCTATGCTTTCTTCCTCTCATGAGCAACGGCAGACTCTACACTCATAAATGAGCAACAAAAATACAGCAGCATGTCTGTGATGTTCTGCCTTGGGAAGCCATTAAAGACTCATTCCCCAAGTTTATTTAGGGAGCTGCTCATGTAGGTACCCTGCCTAGCATGCATCAAAGTTCCAGAGGACAGTGGGCTTTTAGCATAGACCACCTTGTGTGTAGGCAAAGTAAACCACCCTTATCAATTAGAAAAAGTTTTATATCAGTGTGTTCAACTACCAGCCAAATTCCCAGTTGCTCTCCAAGGATTAACCTCATAAGCAGGCTTTTCTAAACAGAGCAGTCTCAGGAGTACTGTGTTAACTCTTTTCTGCACAGACCTCAATTTCTTTTTTTTTTTTTTAAGTTTTTTTTTTTATTTTTAATTTTTTTTTAATAAACATATAATGTATTTTTATCCCCAGGGGTACAGGTCTGTGAATTGCCAGGTTTACACACTTCATAGCACTCACCATAGCACATACCCTCCCCAATGTCCATAACCCCACCCCCTTCCCCCAACCCCCCTCCCCCGCAGTAACCCTCAGTTTGTTTTGTGAGATTAAGAGTCACTTATAGTTTGTCTCCCTCCCAATCCCATCTTGTTTCATTTATTCTTCTCCTACCCCCTTAACCCTCCCATGTTGCATCTCCACTTCCTATCAGGGAGATCATATGATAGTTGTCTTTCTCCGATTGACTTATTTCACTAAGCATGATACCCTCTAGTTCCATCCACGTCATCGCAAATGGCAAGATTCCATTTGTTTTGATGGCTGCATAGTATTCCATTGTGTATATATACCACATCTTCTTTATCCATTCATCTATTGATGGACATCTAGGTTCTTCCCATAGTTTGGCTATTGTAGACATTGCTGCTATAAACATTCGGGTGCATGTGCCCCTTCGGATCACTACATTTGTATCTTTAGGGTAAATACTAGTAGTGCAATTGCTGGGTCATAGGGTAGTCCTATTTTCAACATTATGAGGAACCTCCATGCTGTTTTCCAGAGTGGTTGCACCAGCTTGCATTCCCACCAACAGTGTAGGAGGGTTCCCCTTTCTCTGCATCCTCGCCAGCATCTGTCATTTCCTGACATGTTAATTTTAGCCATTTTGACTGGTGTGAGGTGGTCTCTCATTGTGGTTTTGATTTGTATTTCCCTGATGCCAAGTGATGTGGAGCATTTTTTCATGTGTCTGTTGGCCATCTGGATGTCTTCTTTGCAGAAATGTCTGTTCATGTCTTCTGCCCATTTCTTGATTGGATTATTTGGTCTTTGGGTGTTGAGTTTGCTAAGTTCTTTATAGATTTTGGACACTAGCCCTTTATCTGATATGTCGTTTGCAAATATCTTCTCCCATTCTGTCAAGACAGCATGGTACTGGCACAAAAACAGACACATAGATCAGTGGAACAGACTAGAGAGCCCAGAAATAGACCCTCAACTCTATGGTCAACTAATCTTCAACAAAGCAGGAAAGAATGTCCAATGGAAAAAAGACAGCCTCTTCAATAAATGGTGTTGGGAAAATTGGACAGCCACATGCAGAAAAATGAAATTGGACCATTTCCTTACACCACACACGAAAATAGACTCAAAATGGAGGAAGGACCTCAATGTGAGAAAGGAATCCATCCAAATCCTTGAGGAGAACACAGGCAGCAACCTCTTCGACCTCAGCCGCAGCAACGTCTTCCTAGGAACATCACCAAAGACAAGGGAAACAAGGGCAAAGATGAATTATTGGGATTTCATCAAGGTCAAAAGCTTTTGCACAGCAAAGGAAACAATTATATGACCTCAATTTCTATTTAAATCTCCTTGGCCAAGTATTCTTAGGATTCTTTGGGTGTCTCCTATGTGTTAAAAAGTTCAGTACGGAATTGTGACATTAGGTAGTCACCATGGCTTCTTATACTAGATCTCCCACTAGAGAAGTACACAACCATCTCCCAACTAGCACCCCATAAAGGTTTTTAAAAAGCAGAAAACCATAAATATCTGTAAAAGTCATGATGTGAAAATACCCAGCAGCCTAAAATTCAATGCTCAGCTGAATTTTTTACATTTAATATGGATGAAATAAGGATTTTTCTCAAATGAAAATAGTTTACTACACTACAGATTATACTTTAGGAACATCATCAAGAAAACAAGTGGGACATGAAAAAAATTGGGTAGAATTATTTGCAAGCATTATAGTAATTCTGAATAAACAACAGGTGTTAACTAAAAATAGTGAAAAAATTATAAGTAAAATATTAAATAAAAATAATACAGAAGCTGGAAAATTATTTGAAACGTTCCTGAGTCTTATCACATTCAGAAATGAGAATAGAGAGGTTGATTAACTTTCTTTTTTGTAAAGCTATTCAATTTTTTTAAAAACTTTATAATGGTCATTGCACAAAGAGCAATGACTGTATACTGTCCAAAACAGAAGCACAGAATGGACAATAAGGAAAGTTTCATTAAGCCAAAAATATTAAATAACAAATAAAAAATGTCTTAAAAATGGGAGGTAAACATTGAAACAAATGTTAAATTAATTTGAAAACAATGTAATACATAAGTTGAGGACAAATGTCAAAAATTAAGAAATAAGGTTTAACAGAAAAATAAAAACATACAATTATAGTGTGAATTGGTAGAGCCACTGTGGAAAACAGTATGGCAATTCCTCAAAAAATTAAAAATAGAGCTCCATATGATCTAGCAACCCACTTCTGAGTATATATCCAAAGAAAACAAAGTTGGCATCTGAAAGATAGAGCTTCACTGTCATGTTCTTTGCAGCATTACTAATAATTGTCAAGTTATGGAAACAATCTAAGTAACCCTTAACAGATGAATGGGTCAAGAAAATGGAGATACATAACAGACTATCATTCATCCATTAAAAAAAAAGGAAATCCTGGGGCTCCTGGTTGCCTCATAATCAGTTAAGCGTCTCACTTTGGCTCAGGTCATGATCTCGGGATCCTGGAATTAAACCCTACGTTGGGTTTTATGCTCAGAAGGGAGTCTGCTTCTCCCTCTCCCTCTGTCCCTCCCACTCTCATGTGTACTCTCTCGCTAATCGATAAATAAAAGCTTAAAAAAAGAAAAGAAAATCCTGCCATTTGCAACAACATGGACGAACCTGGAAAACATTATGCTAGAAGGATGTCCAAATGAAAATGACTTCTTTCATTTAACCATGAGAACTTTGTGGAAGAAACTTTACTTCTTATCAGTAAGCCATGTGTTCCCCCAAATCTTCAAGCTTCCTGCAGTTGGCAGTGTCATATGATTAGTGCAGGCCAAGGGATATGAGGAGAAGTGATGATCCCAGTTCAAAGCATGTAAACACCAGTGAACACCCTCTGGCTTTTATTTCCCCTATGGTGGGAACCGCAGCATCCTCTTCTTGATGAAGGAAACAATCTGGATTGCCAAGTAATAATATGTAAACATGTAATAACATGCCCTAAGAGAGTTTCTCACTTCTTATTTTTTAACATTTAGCCTGAATCAGAAGTAAATTTTTGTTGTATTGTACCTATAATGTTGTGGGTTTTGATTGCCAGTATAGTCTAATCTAACCTAACCTCTCTAAATTACGAAAGTCTTTCCTAATGGTTCTAGCTAATCAATCACAATGAAAACACATACTATTTTGGCTTGAACAGTGTGTCCCTGTAGAGCAAATCATTTTAGCCAGTGATATTTGGTACTCTGATGGGTCAGATTTTGGATATGTACTTACTCTTGGGAAGATGGAGATAATCACATAATAAAGCCTGAAATGGGCTCCTCCCAAGAGAAACAGTCTTGTTATTAGAAGAAGGGGCTCTGATGTTGGATAGGTAATGGCAACAAATTAATTATGGGAAGAGACAACAGGAATGCGCTCACCAGAAGGAAAGCTCACATGAGGACACTGTGAGAAAAAAGTCATTTGCAAAACAAAGCAAAAAGACCTCAGGAGAAAATAAACCTTCTGACACCTGGATCTTGGAAATCTAGCTTCAAGTACTGTGAGAAAATAAATTTCTGTTGGTTAAGCCATCTACCTAGTCTCTGGTATTTTGTTATGGCAGCCCTAGCAAACTAATACATCTATACACAGAAATAACAAAATTCCCTAAATAATTTAATGCTACTATCCCAAATATAGCCCCAAACACACTCTACCCTCTTCAAAGTTAACAACTCAAATATCATCCATTTATTGTACCAGTTCCAAGTTCAAGAACTCTAGCTAATATATATTTCTCTAATCAATCTCAAGTGTTACCCCCTTAGAGTCCATTAGCTATAGCTAAATGGTAAGATTCACAGAGAAAGTCTAATAATCACGAATCTATGTTAACAAACAACATTGCTTTAAGATACACAATGCAAAATACCTTTAGCATGCATGGTAAATTTGGTGATAATAGCTATGGGACTCTTTAAAGAATAAAAACAGGCAGAAATCTATGTGACAAAAATTATATACATATTATATATATATACACACATATATATATTACATGTATTAAGACAAGCATTAAATTATGGGATGACATAATTAAGACATATGTAAAACATTTAATAAAGTGTAAATATTTCCAATACTATGTATTCCAAAAATTGATCACACATTAAAACAGAGTTTGGTAATCCTTCATATAGGTTACAGGTGTACTGAAATATCGGTTCCCTCAGGTCTCTGGACAGGTTGGTGAACAGCATCATCTGTTAATCTTGATGTGGCATATACTCACTGAAATTTACTATCTATGCCACAGTGTAAAAATTATTGGGAAATAACACATAGAAAACCTCAGTAAATTCCAAGTGAGTAATTGTTCAGGCTGCATTATCTAAGTACAGTGTAATAAAAATTGAAATGGCTATATTTTCTCAATCCTTAAATCTATAAATTTTCACATTTTAAATTTTCTGAAACTGTGTTTTGTAATCACTTTTTAAAAGTTGTAGATACTTGGCAGAGGAATAAGTCATAATGTAGTGATCAATTACTGTGTATCTGTGAATTAAACATAGTTTTGAAGTAACTCTAAACATGGTCATCTTTGTAATTTAGGTATCTGTAATAGTAATATAATAGAATGTTAAACTGTGACTCTTTCCATCTCACTTTTGGAATTTCTGGGCTGCAGTGCAAACAAAGGGAACTTAAATAAAGCCTAACAGTCTCCTCGAGTTGGGTAAAAAGTGTCAAAATGTTGAGGTGGCCAGCATGATCTCGGTTTGCTGGGCAGAGTACCAGAAAGGACAGAGCTGCTTGAAGAGAAGAGAGCTGAACAGAGAGAGAAGAACAGCTCAGGAAATTTTCCCATGAGTTTTCAGCTGAGTACTGTGAGCTTCACAGTGAGAAAAATTACCAAAAACCAGGAGGGAATAAACGATGGAAAGGCCAGTTAAGTGGGTGAGGAAAATCATTTCCACAAATGGGATTGGAAGAACTAGACAGCCATATGTGGGGGAAAAGGGAGACTCCTCAATCCATACCATAATCATATACAAAAATATACTTAAAACGGATTGCAGGTGTAATATAAATGTTAAAATGATAAAATACCTAGAAGAAAACAGGGAGAAGTCTTACCACAGCTTTGGAAGAGGATTCATGGTGCAAAAGCACAAACTATGAAAGAGAAATTTAAATAAATTGGACTTCATCAAAATTTATTTTAAAAATTGCCTCTGCTTTTCAAAAGATACTATTATAAAAGAAAACAAACCACAGACTGGGAAAAAAAAAAAAACTTGCTAAGCATATATCCACAAAGGACTTGTATTTGAAATATATGAAGAATTCTCCAACTCGATTATTTTAAAAAATGGAACAAATACTTTACCAAAAAAGGATTAAGGGTGGATAAGTCTATGGAAAAAAACAAAATAAAGCTCAACTTCATCAGTATTAGGGAAATACAAATTAAAACCACAGGGAAATGCCACTATGCTTACACTACACAAACCAGCAAGGAACCGGAGCAACTGGAACTCTTACGTACTACTGCTCTGAATCTAAAACAGTTTTCCAAAACACTGTGGAAAACAATTTGGCAGTTTATTTACAAGTTAGACATACACCTACACTATGACCCAGCATTCTCCCTCATAAGTACGCATCTGGGACAAATGAAAGTATATGTCCACACAAAGACTTACACAAGAATATTCATGGTATCTATGTTTCTAATGGCCAAAAACTGTCAACAAGCCAAAATTCTTCAGTAGTACAAACAAATTGTGGTTAACCATATAATGGAATACTATTATTCAGTGATACAAAGCAATGAAGTATGAACAATATGAATGAATCTCAAAATAACTATGCTGTGTTAAAGAAGCTAGACAGAAAAAATGGTAAATAATGCATAATTCTGTTTATACGGAACTCTAGAAAATACAAACAAATCTATAGTAACAGAAAGCAGATCAATGATTCCCTGTAGAGGTGGGAAAGGGGAAGAAATGAAGGATTACACATGAGCAAAATGAAACTTTTCAGGAAGGTATACTGTTATTATCTTAATTGTGGTGATGATTTCACAGGTGTATACATATGTCAGAACTCTTAAATTGTGCATTATATATATGTGTGTGTACACACATGTATATGGAGAAAGAGAATTTATTGTACATTAATTATACCTCATTACAATGGAAAAATTATTTTTTAAAATTTCCAAGGAATACATAATTCCATTTTCATATAAATGTTTTTAAAGGATGAACAAATGGACAATTCCACTACTCATTTGAAAATTATATATGAACAGATGTAAACTATCCAAAATACAGTACTAGCACTTAATTACTTGTTAAGGAATAAGAAATGCATTTCACCAAATAGAATTTATTTCAATGCTAACAGAATGATTCACTAAAACAATAGTTTCATAGAGAAAAAAAGTAAATTACTATGCTGATAGATGCTGAAAAGACATTAGAAAAGTATCTTATGATATTCTTAGAATATTGTTTTAAGAAAGAAAAATTCCAATCTCAAACTAATAATCCAACAATCATCTAAAGCCAAAAATAAATTCCAGAACAAGATAAAAATGCCAGTTATTCATTCACATGGTCACATAATTGGTGCAACATTTTTAATGTTTATTATGTTGTACTCTTAAGGAAAAAAGAATTAACATTATTTAACAAGGAAAAAAGAATTAACATTAATTAACAATAATTAACATTATTTTTTAGGATAACTTAATTATTTACTTTGAAAAGCAAATTAATCTGATTTTAAAAATCACTTACTTTTTTTAGGAGTAATAAGGAAATTTAATAATAAATTTTATACAAATTGCATTTATAAAAATTAATAACTATGGTCTTTTGCATCTTGCTGATGAGAGTAACTGGTATAAGACTAGCCCTCCCACTGTAAACAATTAAAATATTGGATAAAGTGTATAAAACATTTGTTTTAAGACATTGGATAACAAGCAGGACTGTGATCTCTGAAAAAAAAAGAGAAAAATGAAATGTACCTCTGATCTTTCAGGCTTTGTACCTGCAGGCACTTTCCAGGTACCAGTATAATGATGACAAACAGAGACTTGCTGAAAAGACAGACAATAGAATTTGGGAAGAATTGCTGAGGATGTAGAGGAGGGAAAACTTAGAGAAGAACTTCAGAAATCTGCAAGCAATTTCTTTGCTGATAAACTCATCTGACATTTCTTCACAATGGTGTGTTTTATTGAAGGTAAATTATAACTCAATAAAGTTGGCTTAAAAATGTAAAACTTTCTAATATACCAACCATAATGTTGGGCTCTGTAAGTGATAAATTATAATAACCAAAAAAAATCTAAATTCTAGCAATCAATTATAGATGAATAAACATAGAATCTCTTTGAAGAAATATACGAACATTCATTGAAATATAAAAGATGATTTGGATAAATGAAAACCTATACCATGTTTTTTTCTCCTAATTGCAGTATGCATAACCAATAGAACTCATGTCAAAATACAATATTTTGTTCCACTTTAAATAAGAATGACTTATCATATGAAAGAAAACTTTCTATTTCCAAGTTGTTCTACAAATTTACATTAACTAATACCTGCTAAAGGCACCTTTCCAAAATATACCTAAAAGGGGTCTTCACAGGGTTTGTCTCGTTTGTAATAGAATTTAGGTATATTAACTAATCTTGATACTGTAATGCAAAATGAAAACTGATAGAGCTCAGGCTTAGAAATCACAAAATTTTTGACAGTTCATACACTTTATGAGTGCATAATGTAATATTTTAATCATCCTATAACTAATAAATTATTTTCAGCAACAATTTAATAAAGAATCTAGGAGACTATTTTGAAACATAAAATTATATGCATTGTAGCAAATTATTTATAATGTGAAATATTGCTATTCCTACCCTTTTTTTTTTTACATCAATTTCTTGCCTTAAACCCAACAAAGGCTGTTGGGTGATCTTCTCACAAATATTCACATCTTAAATCTCATTAATCCTATAATAGCAGTCAGTCTTTTTAAAATAGTTCTAGCTTCATCACTCAAATGTGTTTCTAATCTGAAATTTCAACCATAGAACAGAAATAATTTATTGATTTCTAAGTCACATGATTTTACGTTCTCAGCAGCTAATAATAAGGCTGCATTACAAGAAATAATCTTAATATTCTATTATTCAAAGTTAAATAAAGTCAAATATTGAGTTTGGTGCATTTCAGGTATCCCTCTTTATCACCTATCAGTGTGTCTGTATGAGGTGTCAGCACTGAAATGAGACAATTGAACTGCTTCCTAGGAGGACTGACAGCGTTAAGATCTAGCAAATGAGGCAGAAATGAGGTCTGTGGTGAGACATTGGGAGACTTCAACCCCTATCAAGGAGAAGTAAAAACAGACAATTTCAAGCTCAAAAACCAGGGATAATCAAAAAAGAATAAGTGCACCAGTTCTAGGTAAATGTACCTAGTCTAGAAAAAAATGTCCAAATGACATTATTTTATAAGGTTTTTAGAAGACCCAAAATCTCTTATTAAACATTTCTGCCATACATAAATAAACCATCCTCTGAACATGGAATTTAACAAGCATATAACCCATGTATATTATATGCCTGTATCCCTATCCTCCTGGAGTAACTGTAAATATGAGATAGTAAAAAAGGAAGAACAATCCAAAACTCAGAGAGATCAATTCCAATGTTTTGTCAATATTGACTTCTTTTTTTAAATGTTTTATTTTTCCAGTGTTCCAAGATTCATTGTTTATGCACCACATCCAGTGCTCCACGCAATATGTGCCCTCCTTAATACCCACTACCAGAGTGCTTAAAGGAGTCTGAATATTGCTTAAATGATTATATTCAGTCTTTAAGAAAAAATGATTAGATTCAGGAAAAATCTGGAATGATAAAATATTAGTGTTCATAGGAATGCAGAAAATCCATATTTAGTCCCCAGAAAACAGAGAACTTCATTGATATGCATAGAAGCTTTTGTTTCATACCCAGATTCAGGAGGTGCTTTCAGTGGGAAAATTCACCTGTGGAAAATAAAGAGGATGATATAAGAAGTCATCTACCAGCCATACGCGTTGATTTACATTTCTGCCATAGGAACTGGTTTTGAGCCCTCTTGGTTAAGGGTCAAAAGTTGCTAGAACTGGGGCACCTGGGTGGCTCAGTGGGTTAAGCCTCTGCCTTCAGCTCAGGTCATGATCTCTGGATCCTGGGATCGAGCCCCACATCAGGCTCTTTGCTCGGCGGAGAGCCTGCTTCCCTCTCTCTCTCTGCCTGCCTCTCTGCCTACTTGTGATCTCTCTCTCTGTCAAATAAATAAATAAAATCTTGGGCGCCTGGGTGGCTCAGTGGGTTAATAAGCCTCTGCCTTCGGCTCAGGTCGTGATCTCAGGGTCCTGGGATGGAGTCCCGCATCGGGCTCTCTGCTTGGCAGGGAGCCTGCTTTCTCCTCTCTCTCTCTCTGTCTGCCTCTCTGCCTACTTGTGATCTCTCTCTCTGTCAAATAAATAAATAAAATATTTAAATAAATAAATAAATAAAATCTTTAAAAAAAAAAAAGTTGCTAGAACTACTAAAAGTTTTGCCTTTGAGATCTGAGGTACACGTATACCTACAGTGGTGCTCAGAATTCAAAGTGTGACAGAGCTGCTAAACAGTTGCTTTTCTCTCTCTCTTCATGGAGCCCGGTGTAGGCACTAGCAAGAAAGGAAGCTTTGAAAACAGAGAGAGCAAAAGCAAGACTCATGAGACTTCCCTGTATGGCCTGTTGGGCATAAGATTTAGAAAAGTAAGATCTAGAGCAGGAGAAAAATAATCTGTTCTGAGGTAGAAAAGTGTACGTCAAGGAACTGAAAGATCGATTTGGCTGGGGCAGAGTGATGACATGAATTCCATGAAATGAGACACAAGGGTGGGCAAGAGTCAGATTATGCAGAGGCTTGCAGCTTGTTTTAAGCATGGGTGCAAAGGACAATCATGAAGGATTATTTATAGAAGTCTAAGACTTACGAATATAAGCAGGATATGTATATTATTCTCTTTAGTATCCCTTGCGCTATATAGAAATACAATAAGGAGATGTTCATTCAACTTGGTCAGTTACATACTTTGTTACTCTGAAAGGTAGCACAACAGTTGAGAACTTTTAACTAAACTCCATTATATTTGTCTTATTTTGGATATTTCCTAATGTACCTATAGGACATTCAGAATTATTAGTATACGTATAATTTCCCCAATCTTGAAAAGTCAAATATGTTATCCGTCTTTGTAACCCCTATCAGATCTTATCACCCCTTACAATCATTCAAATTCCAATGGCCCTTTTGTGTTTTGTGATTTAATAAGCCCTACTAAAATGCATACCCTAATTATACACTTCACCTAACTCATCAGTGCACATGCTACCAGTGTTCATTCAACAGTCAGACTGTTATTTACTGCAGTCTTGAATTTATAGCCAAATAGCTACAATTTAAGGAAAGCAGTTCTTTGCAATGTATAATGTTAATGATGCATGAGAATGCTTACAAAGGGCTAAACTAATAAAATCCATTCCATATCAGCCCATTAAATGTGTTTGCTTGATTCAAATTGGCAAACCAACCAATAGAAGAGAACAAAACAGAATAAGGAAATAAAACATCTTGAAACAATTGTTATTCTTTTAAAATAATTTTGTAGTATTAACTTGTGTGCTCTACAATGTGATTTTTATTGACACATATTTTTCTCTAGTGTATCACTAGCTATTTTAATGTTATGTATTTATTGCAATTTTATAGCACCATTTCAAGTTTATAGAATACCTTCAGAATATGTACTTCATAAGTATAAGTACATTTTTCTTGTTAACCTTAAAAATAAAATAGCCAGTTATTTTACCAGCAAAATGAATTTAGCAGAGGAACTACAGAGGACTTACAATTCAGGACATGAAGACCACATGAAACCACAGGTAAATCTGGAAAACAAAGGAGAGGACTTCTACTTTATAAAGAAAAAGGAGGAAGTGGGAGGGGCTATTTTGAACTAAACCCTGTTGGAGAAAAACAATAGGTCCAAACGGTGATGGTTTCTCATTGGCGGAGTCATGGCAGTTTCTTGATGGCTAGGCTGATGCTGGGCATGGAGACAAAATAAACTAGCTAAAATCCACTTAAAATGTCTGCATTTGTAATAATACAGTTATGTGGGAGGAAGGAAAAGGTTAGTGGAGACTGATTTAGGATACTGAAATAGGAACAATTGGCATTGAAGACCTTCTTTCTATAGTCTGGTCAGAGAAACCTTTGCAACAAGGTGTGTTCTAAGGTTAGGCTGAGAACAAGTGAGTTATGTGAAGAATGGAGCAACAGTGTGATACAAGCAGAGAGAAAAGCCCAAGTTACGGGGGCGGGGGAGTCTTGGACATGTTTGATGATCTACTGATATCCAGTGCATTTGAAAAGTAGGAAGCAGAGGAGAAAGCATCACTGGAAGAGCTTTAGAGGACTTACATTTGTTCCAGCAGTTTCCTCAGAACACCCAATTTTCTTCTTTCCTCAGACGTAGGTTAATTAAGTAGCCTTCCCCAGAGAGGACCAGGAAGAGGAGCCACCATTGTGTCTAATTATTTTCACCATGTGTAATTGGTATTTGTACAGTTGTTTGCATTTTAAAATATGTTGGGACATCTGCCATTTTATTTGATCCCCATATTAATTTTCTGGGGCAGCCAGTTCAGGACTTCAAACCTTACACCAGAGTTGAGTGAACACTAGGGTGCAAATTTTTATTATTATATATTTTTTTAAGATTTTATTTAGAGAGAAATAATGTGCATGGCAAAGGGGAGGGGCAGAGGGGGAGAGAGAGAAAGAATCCCAAGCAGACTCCACACTAGGCACAAGGACCAACATGGGGCTCAGGGGACTTGATCTCACAACCCTGAGATCCTGATCCCAGCGGAAATAAAGAGTTCCACACTTAACCGGCTGAGCCACCCAGGCACCCCTATTGTTATGTATTTTCATCATTCATTTTCCAACATTAGTCTGGTCAATCTCATGTTTTTGTATTTTGCTTTCACTTTCAAATGTAATTGTCTTACATTGTAGTTCACAGAGATTTTTTTTTTACCTTGAGAAGAATTCCTGATGTTATCACATATCCTTTGGGTGCAGTTTTTGACTGCCACATTTGCTTGTCAGCTGTTTTTGTGATTTTTTTCTAACTCTCTCACACAAAGACATTTTTATCTCTGATGAACCCTTTAGATTCTATAAAATTCCCTTAGTTTTACTTTGGAGAGAAAAAATGGTGAGATATTCAGTCATATCCTTAGCTGTTCTCTTAGACTCTGCAGTGTGTATGTCTAAAAGGACTCCCCCAGCACAGAGGAATTGCCCATACGGGACCACTGAAAAATAAAACCCATGATTCTCAGCTTGCGGTTGTGTGGGAAATTCTGTGCTAACATTGGATTCTTCTGCATAATAAGCTCCCCAAGAAGATACAAAGTAGCAAAGTCCAGGAATTGCCCTCATATTTCATAAACCCTTATATTACTATGAAAAGTAATAGATAAGAATAGTAGTCATATAAGAACGCAAGAACCTCCTGACCTTCCCCATGGTGTTATACTTAGATTTGCTAAGTAGGAGAAGGTCATTTTCTTTTTGTTTCATTCCTAGAATTCTCATATTTTCCCTCTGGCGGAAGTAGAACCCTGGAATATATATACACTTATTTTCTGGGTAAGGCCAGTTTATACATAATCATTCATTCATTCATTTATTTTTATGGAGGTATAATTGATATATAACATTATATTACTTTCACGTGTGCAAGATAATGATTCAATATTTGTATGTATTGTGAAATGATCACCACAATAAGTCTAGTTAACATCATGACAGAGTTACAATTATTTTCTTGGGATGAGAAATTTTAGGATCTACTCTCTTAGCCACTCTCAAACATACTATATAGTAATGTTAACCATAGTCACCATGCTTTGCATTGCATTCCCCAGGACTCATTTATTTTATAACTGGAAGTTTGTACCTTCTGAGCACTTTCACCCATTCTGCCCATCCCCCAACCCTCACTTCTGACTACCTATCTGTTCTGTGTATCTATGAGCTCATTCTTGGTTTTGATTTTCTTTTTGTTTTTTAAGATTCCGCATATAAGTAAGATAGTACAGTATTTGTCTTCTCTAACTTATTTTACTTATAATGCCCTTGAGGTCTATCCAAGTTGTTGCAGATGACAAGATTTCCTTCTTTTTTGTCTGAATATTATTTGTGTGTGTGTATGTGTGTGTGTGTGTGTGTGAGTGTGTGTGTGTGTGTGTGTATTCCACATTTTTTTTATCCAGTCATTCATGGACACTTAGGTAGTTTCCATGTCTTGGTTATTGTAAGTAATGCTACAGTGAATATGGGGGTGCAGGTATCTTTTTGAGTTACTGTTTTTGTTTCCTTTGAATAAATACCCAGAAGTAGAATGGATGGATCATATGGAAGTTCTATTTTTAATTTTTTGAAGAAACTTCATACTGCTTTCCATAATGACTGCATCAATTTACATTCCCCTAAACAGTGCAAAAGTGTTCCCTTTCTCCATATCCTTACCAGGACTTGTTATTTCTTGTATTTTTGATAATGGCCATTCCAACTGGTGTGAGGTGATATCTCATTGTGGTTTTGATTTTCATTTCTCTAATGATTAACAATGTTAGCTGCAAATCATTCATCTACTACTTGGAGCATTTTGTGTACCTTCTATTCTGAGTACTATTCTAGGTGCTGAGTTCACAAAGATTTATAAAGAAAAATGTAGAGACATACTAGAGAAAAGGTAGATAATTAAAATGTGCAAGTATTACAGTTGAATAAGCAGTGGTTAAATTAGAGTGAAATAAATATAGCAATGGTGGTATGCACAGGACAATTTTGGATCACATAATAGTCACCCTTGACTCAAATTATCTGAGCTAAATCCTGAAAGATGAGTGCAATGGACTGAATGTTTGTTTCCAAAAAAATCATTATATTAAAATCTTAATCCCCAATGTGATGATATTTGGAGATGGGGTCTTTGGGAACTAATTAGGTCATCAGGGTAGAGTTCTTCTGAATGGGATTGTGCCTTCTAAAGGAGGCCCCAGAGAGCTGTCTCCCCTCCTTCTGCCATGTGAGGACACAGTGAGAAGACAGTAGTCTGCCACCTAGAAGAGGGGCCTCACCATACCTCGGCCATGCTGGCACACTGATCTTGGAATTCTGCTTCAAGAATCGCGAGAAATAAATTTCTGTTATTTACAAACCACCCAATTTATTTATACTCTGTTAGAGCAGCCTGAACAAAACAAGTAACAGATTAAAATTAAATTAAAGCACTTGATAGATTTTATATTAGGAAATCTTATTAAGATTAAGCAAAGACCGAATAGATAGAGTAAAATTTCAGGAATTAGATTATCCAAGGACAATTTAATGGCATACCTCTATTATCTCAGCATCACTGTCTAAAATAATACTGTACTGTATTTTTTGCTCTTTTGCAGACTTTCGGGTGTAAAAACATCCTTGTATATGTTTGCATGCAAGCATCTCCGCCAAACTTCATAGAAAAATCTTTATAGTAAAACAACTTTTACATTTGTTTTATTCTATCAAAGGTACCCAGAATAAGTCTTTTTGTAACATCAAAAAAAGAGATATTTTACTTAAACTTGCTTCTGTATCAGTTATCTACATTTTATTTTAAAGGCAAAACGCAGAAAGTGGCTTCTTGGCTCCAAAGAGCTCAAAAAGCTCAAAATCCAATCTCCCTCTCTTCTCCCACTCCATAAACGTATATCTCTGTTATTCTCAAAGATTGCTCTAGGGAACACATTATGCATCTTTCACCTATCACAGTCTGCTTAGAGATAATACTTTCCTGCATCACATAAAATACAGGAATATTGCAAGACTGACTTTTATGCTATTATTGTTGTATCTGTTCATCCAAATATGTTATACAGTACTCTATGCAATGTTGTGTTGATATTTCTTTCTTTAAATATTATATTTATCAAAATACTAGTTTTGATAACTTGAATCCTTTCCAGTATATCTAATGTATTTCCCTTTAGCCCAAATAATTTTCTTTAGCACCTCGTGTAGTGTAAGTTTGCCGTCAAAAAAGTCTGGGTTTTTTATTTAGTAGTATCTCATTTTTATTTATTTTTATTTTTTCCCATTGCTTCTGTTCATTTTTTAAGTTTTTATTTAAATTCCAGTTAGTTAACATACAGAGTCATACTAGTTTCAGGTGTGCATTATAGTGATTCAACACTTTCATACAACATCCTGTGCTTATCCCAAGTGCCTTATTTAACCCTCAGCACCAATTTCACCCATCTCCCCACCCTGCTCACCTCTGATGACTATTAGTTTGTTCTGTGTAGTTAAGTCTGTTTCTTGGTTTGCCTCCCTCTCTTTCTTTTTCCCTTTGCTCATTTGTTCAGTTTCTTAATTTCTACATGTGAGTATTTAATACATACTTACATGTCCATACTCATATGTATTATATGTAATACATACTCATATGTATTATATGTAATACATACTCATATGTATCATGATACATACGACATTTGTCTTTCTCTGATTTATTTCTCTTAGTATTTTCCTCTGTAGCTCCAACCATGTAGTTGTAAATGGCAAAAATTCATTTTTTATGGTTAAGTAATATTCTATCATATATATATATATATATATATATATATATATATATATATATATACACACACACACACACACACACCATATCTTCTTTATCCATTCATCAGTCGATGGACATTAGGGCTCTTTCCATTATTTGGCCATTGTTGATAGTGCTACTATAAACATCAGGGTGCTTGTTCCCCTTCGAATCAGTGTTTTTGTATCCTTTGGATAAATACCTAGTAGTGCAATTGCTGGATCATAGGATAGTTCTATTTTGAACTTCTTGAGGATCCTCCATACTGTTTTCCAGAGTGGCTACACCAGTTGCATTCCCATCAACAGAGCAGCAGTGCTGTTTTTGTTTCACTGAAGACGTCCTTATTTAAAATTGTTTCAGAACTTTAATGATAATGACCCTCTGTTCTCTTTTCTCCCTGCCTCCATTGTTTCTGGTGCAAAGTCAGCATTATCTGTGTTGTCCTCCTGTATGTAATGTGTTGCTATTAAGCCTATCCAGTCTATTTTTTTTTTATTTCGGTTATTAGAATTACATTGCTAGAATTGTGACTTTGTTTTTTTATTCTATTTTTCTGCTGAGAATTCCATCTAATTATAATTATGTATATAATTTTAATTTATTGAATATATTTATTATAATAATTGCTCTAATATTCTTGTCTTTTAATGGCAACATCTGGTTACCATCTGTTTTGATTTCTGTTTACTGTCTTTTTATCTAGAATATAGGTCACTTTTTTATAGTTTGTTTTTGTTTCGTTTTGTTTTTTGCATGTCTAGTGATTTCTGATTGGGTAGTGAGCATTATGAATGATATTTGTGTACAGTCTGTATCCCATTAAGTTCCTATGTGAATTTTATTCTATTTATTCTGCCTTCTCTTTTATTCCCAAATTCTGTCCTCTGCCCTCAAACCAGTAAGCCTAGGCTTTTTGCCCTCAGAGCTGCATTTGATTGGGAGCACCTTCTGCCAAAAAAAGTTATAAACATATTCACCTTCAGTGTTTCATCTTTAAATGGTAGATGCCCCTCCAGTTTCTGTCTCCATTCCATTGTTTGCTAGTGCTTTCAAATTCAAATAAGTTTGCTTTTAGGATATTACTTCATTTCCCTTATGAGAATGTTGGTACTAACAAGTTAGCTATGACTAACAACTTGTGACTCTAGAAACTCTTTTTATAAATTGTGGTTTTTTTTCATTTGATTGAATCTTGAATAATGTGAATTTACTAATGATGAGTCTATTAGTGTATATAATCACTTAATATTTATCTAGTCTTATTTTTTTTTTCCAGTGCCCTCCCAGTTGCTTTTAGTATCTTTGCTCAGAGTCCCTCACATTAATAAGTATATGATGCAAATGTAATTGCCAATTTGGTTATTTAGCTTCTTTATGGTAGCTAGGAGAGAACCAGAGTTATGAGTAACCTGAGCAGTGAACTTCGCATTTGTGCCTGTGTGGGTGTGTGCCTGTAAAATTTTACTCATGCCTAGGTTTCTATATTTGGCATTCTGCATAGATTAATCTGCAATAAGGCAAAACACTGTATTAACCCCGGCTTCTTTCCTAAAACTGACATGCATTATGTCAAAAATAAACTCTCTCTTCCCTGTTGACTCATGTTTGGATTTGTTACAACATAATCCTTGATAACTCATGATTAGGTAAGAGTTTTAATTATTTTGTACACTACAAAATTATCCATTTTAAGTATATAGGTCAGTAAGTTTTAGTAAATTTAGATAGCCATGCAACCATCACCACGATCATTTGAGAATGTTTCCATCACCCCAAAAGGTCTCCATATGTCAGCATAATAGACAATCCTCACTCCTACACTCAGTTCAAGAAAACGTATACATGTCTCTGTAGTTTTGAGGGTTTTTCAGGAATTTCATTTAGATAAAATCATACAGTATATAATTTTGTGTCTAGATTGTTTCACTTACCAAGGTATTTTTGAGAATTATTTATGTTGTTGCACATATCAGTAGTCCGTTCCTTTTCATTGCTGGGTAGTGATAGTCATCTGTATGTACTTCATTCACTAGTTGATGGATACTTGGGTTTTTCCAAGTGCTTTCTTATTTGTTGGTTGGTTTGTTTTGGGTATTATTTTCCATGTTTTTCAATGTTATCTGTTTGAAAATTCCAGTGCTATCTTTGCAGTGTGATCCAATATCTTCCTTTGTGTGCAATTTTAATTTTTCTCAACTTATTCCCCAGTAACAGTAGTTCTTAAGAGATTTCATAGTATAATTACATCCATTTAGTTTCTGCAGCTATTTCTGAAGTATAAATGATCCCCTTCTCTATTAGTATAAGTTTGTTTGTATGCTTGTTTTAGTATTTCAATATTTAAAACACTTGGAATCTGTGATAAGAAGCTACAATGCTGTTATTTTTTTGAAAGTCCTTAATTAAGCTTTCCCCCAAACTTGATGTTGAAAACTCTACACATCTTATTTTTCTATAATGTCATTAAGATAATATGGGTCACAGTGTGTTCTACAATAACATTTAAAGAATATGATGCTGAAGCAATGAATTACTATCACTAACAAATTATACCTGAAAGGTCCAGCTCACACTAGTGACCATTAATTTAAATTAGTGCTGCATATCTTCTACTTATTCTATAGACCCTTACAGCTTATGTTCTGCAGGTGGCCTAGCTTCAGCCGAACAAATGATTATCTGTGAGATCTTGCAAGGATAAGGGAAATTTTAGAGGTATACCATGAGCGGGTTCATTAAGCTTTTACACAGGAGAGCACATATTCCTTCCACTTACATTTTATTAGCCCACATTTTATTGGCCAGGGCAAGTTACACACCTGCCTTAATTAGTTCCATGATGTGTAAGTACACCAAGGAGGGACAGCAAATATTAAGACCAACAGTATAGTATTTTTTTAAAGATTTTATTTATTTATTTGACAGAGAGACAGTGAGAGAGGGAACACAAGCAGGAGGAGTGGGAGAGGGAGAAGTAGGCTTCCCACCAAGAAGGGAGCCCAAAGTGGGGCTTGATGTGAGGCTCGATGTGGGACTTGATGTGGGGCTCAATGCAGGGCTCAATGTGGAGCCCTATCCCAGGACCCTGGGATCATGACCTGAGCTGAAGGCAGACACTTAACAACTGAGTCACCCAGGTGCCCCAACAGTATAGTATTTTAAACAGGATAAGAACATGATCTTATTTATATTATGGAATGGATTATAGAGGGACAAGAATGGAACAGTGAACTTAGATATATTTCAGAAGTCCATGAAAAATATGGCTTATACACAGAAGCTTAAACACAGCAGCTGAAGGTGGAGAGAATTTAACACATGGTAGCTTCAACATAACCTGCTGATGGATTAGATGTGGAGGATCAAGGAAAAGGTAATTCAAAGAAGACTCTTAATTTTTGTCTTATTTTATTTTATTTTTTTATTATGTTCAGTTAGACAACATGTAGTACATCACTAGTTTTTAATGTAGTGTTTAATGATTCATTAGTTTCATATAATACCCAGTGCTCATCACAACACATGCCCTCCTTAATCCCTACCACGTGGTTACCCTATCCCCCCACCCCTCACCCCTCCACAACCCTTAGTTTATTTCCAGGAGTCCAGAGTCTCTCGTGGTTTGTCTTCTGTTATCAGCATTAACTCAAAAAAAACATACTCTAGGAAAGATGGCTTACTATGCAAAAGAATGAGAGATGTTTTTCACAACTACCACAGAAAAAGTGCCAAGAGAAGATGTGTCTACATGATATGTCTTCCAAAGCTTTAGAGAATATATAATACCTATGCAGTATAAAGTGATGCAAGGATAAAAAAATATGAGTATTTTACAAGTTATTGTAATGCTGATAACAAAACATAAGGAAGAACGCATGAAAATGGGGAAAACAGACTCACTATAAATTTAAGGTAGATTTATTTGAATAATCTGAATTTACACTAGCAAATTAGAATCCAAAGAACCTTAAAATAATAATGTACAATGACTAAATAAGATGTACTCCAAGAATGCACGTGATTTAAAACTTAAGAAATCTCTAATATGATTATAATATAAATAGGCCAAAAGAGAGCATAAATCTTATCACCTTCTACCCCTTTTTGTTCTATGAGGTTTACCAAAGCCTTTGTTCTTAGAATTTCTTCCCAGAATATTTGCCTAACAAGGCAGATAGAACAACAAAATTCAACTACCTTCCACTCCATTTTTCCCTGTCCAAGTCTCTAGTGAGTAATTTATGTCTCAGTGATCTCCAGTCTAATTGACTCTGAGTTTAATGGGCCCCAAGCTTCTCCATGCAGGATTAATTACCTTAGAGTACTTCCATGACAAGGCAATAAGTGTTTCTGGGTTGTTTCATTTAACATTTCTTGCTTCTTTTTTCACTATCAATAGTGAATAAGAAAACTGGAGACAAATATATATTGTAAATACTGAAGACAACAAACAACTATGTATGGCTAATTGATGCTATTTATGTATTCATTTATTCACACATTCATTCATTCATATTACTTATTCACACACTCAATGAATAGTTACATTGTTTCTAATGTGTTCCAAACACTATGATAGGTTCTACAAGTGAAATTTATCTCTGGAAGTGAAAAATCTTACTTTAAAAGTCTATACATCTAAACATAGGAAAGATGTATTTTTAACCCACTGAGCCACCCAGGCGCCCCAGAAAGATGTATTTTAAAAAAAGAAAAATAATAAGGCTCAAATAGCTGAAAACAAAAATCACAGGATATTTTTTATCATAGATCAATAGATTGATAGAAAACAGGATGTAATAACATAACTTAGTGTTTTGGGGGGCTGATATCTTATATGTGGACCACATAAGCACAATATTGTACTAAGAGTAGAAAACAGAGAACTTGCTTGATTTGTCTTTGTATTAATTGTGATCCCATTGAAAAGTGAATAGCTCAAACATAAATTATGGTAATACATGGAAGGTTTAATAAAGGGACTAATTGTAAAAATATAAGGTGGATATAGGAAAAACACAAGAAATACTCTAGCCTCTCCTGGGGCTAGGGACGGTGTGGTTTTTACCACCCTTAGATCCAAGAATTGTGTAGAAGAGGACATTTTGAATAGTCTTGGAGAAAGGACTGCAAGAGGGAGGCAGCCAGCCTAAGGCAACCCAACAGGAGGATATCAGAAGAAAAAAAACCCAGACTTCAGTTTCTTTTTTTCCCTATCTACCACCGCAGGGTCCTTAATAGCCAAACCTAATTAGACACCAGAGCAAAAGTTGATATAGTCACTACAGATTACCTTCCCTAAGGCAGAGAAGAGGAGGGAAAGAGGAAAAAAATGGATTATTTCTGCCGAAGTCTTCCCAAATATGATGTAAATTTATAAAAATTAAACTTGTAACTAAATACTATAATTATATTATCAGTCATGAGTCATAGCATACCGAAAACTCACAGGACATTTATAATACACTAATAACTCCCTAACAGAACTTACATGACATACTACTATCATTGGAGTATTCTGTTCCCTTGCACATGTCCTTGCCAATAAATAGTAGCAGGTACCTCAGTACAGAGTCCACATCTATACGAGCAAACAATTATCCTGAGAGCTCTAAGAATTCCACTGAGCAAATACTTTTTTCAGTCCTTTTTGAGTCCACATTATCTTCTCCTCTGCCTGCAGAACAAGCAGCTATGCAAAGAAGCTAGATACCTCTTTTATGAAAATAGCTGATCTCAGGATCCTGGGATCAAGCCCCACATTGGATGTCCTGCTCAGCAAGAAGTCTGCTTCTCCCTCTCCCACCGCCCCTCCCCCTGCTTGTGCTTGCTCTCTTGCTCTCTCATATCAATAAATTAACTCTTTTTATAAATCCTATCATTCATTTTTCTTCTTTTTCATGAGTTGTTCATGAACGAGTTATTCACTACTTTCTTAACAGTATGCCAAGCACTGAGATGACAGTTGGATCCAGTAAAACCTATTTCCTCCCCTCAAGATCTCAGAATACTAACAGAGGCAGACTTAACAAACAAACAAACAACCATAAACTCCAATAGATATTTGCCTCACACATTTTTAACCTGCAGTAGTATCTCTTGTTTGCTTAGAAAGGAAAGAAAATGTTGTCTGTAGGAGTTTTCACTTTGCAAATGACAGATTAATTGAATCCTGAAGGATAGCATAAGAAGAATCAGATATGGACAGAGGAGAAGCAGGTGATGGACTTCCTATGCAGGATCAGCATTTGAAAGCTGAAGGTTGGGACCAGGATGTAGCTAAGGACACTGTGGCAGAAGCTTCATCTACAGAGTGATAAGCTGCAAGCCTGGAAAAGTAGGCAAGGAGGTGGGTCATGAAGGATCTTGTATGTCACTAACATGAAATATTTTAGGTTTTACTGATCGTTTACCAGTGTACATCTTTAAAGTTATATTCAAATAAAGTCACATTTTATAATAGGGAGAGTTTCCATATATTATCAGTAAGTGAAATAATTGGGTAATTTCAGTTTAATTACATTCAAAATGGACAAATTCTAAAAATATGTCTATAATTTAATCTAATATCTAACTTTTAAATTTGTCTGTGTTAAGGAGTCCAAAGCCTTGAACTTATTAATTAAAATCATGGTAACATTATAAAATATTGAGGGTTAAAAGGTACATTATCGTACTATTTCTGATGTATAAAATAGTAATGGTATGTGCTACAAGTGGGAAAATGCTAATAAGAGCAATTGAATTTCCTTCAGCCGAATCATTAATAAAACTCTGCAGCAAGCTAGATTTAAATATATTGTTTAATGGCGCTGATTATCTTCAGATTTGTAGTTACTCCCTAATGATAAGAACAATATGTATGACATTTTTCAATAATAATTTTAAAATATTGCTCATTATTACTAACACTTATTGAATGCTTCCTGTGTGCCAGGCCCAGCACTAAGTACTTTCAATTACTTATCTCATCTAATCCTCATAATAACCATATAAGATAGGTACTATTATTAACTGCATTTTAAATAGGAAAAATCTGAGACTTTGTCCAAATAAATTACCCAAAGTACTTTATCCAGTAATTGTTAAAGCTCTAATTCAAAGCCATGTATTTCTGCTTTCTGAGGCTAAGATGAGGAAAACACTTGGGATAAGTCCACTTTTCCTTTATCTGTATAACCCATTTCGTGTTTTATAAAATATAGTAATCTGCTAAATCAGGAAAAAATAAAAAACTTATACTGAAGTCTGTTAATGGGAAATAATTTCTTCTTCCCCCTTAATAAATCAATTTTTACTCTGAAGCATGACAATTAATGAGGTTTATCATGGTATGCCCAACTATGGGCTGTTATTAACAGTCGTAAAATTATCAGGACACAGCATTTGACTTGATAACCTGGCATGAACAAATTTCCAAAGATTGATTTTTATGGTGCATACATTAGTATTCTCATTCATTTGTTCTCAGTTGGTTGACTGCTAATTCTAGCAAAAGAGAAAGAAGAAATTCTTAAGTCTACTTTCCCCCCAGAACAATATAGCTCTGGCCACATTACATTAGCATGATGGAAGTATTTGTGGCAAATTATTTATATAAAGTTCACATTCCATAAACATTGTTTAGGTTCAAAGCAGTTTTTATCACCAGTTAAAGATGTTGTTTAATGGAAAAATGAATTAATTTCCTATTGTGACTTGCTTTTTAGAAGCAAAGTAGAGCTTTCCTATTTTTTAATATAAGAAAGTTGCTTCCCTAGCATAGCTTACTTTTTCTAGACACAGATTCAGTACCTCTCACAGCAAAAATGTTTGAGGTTTAAAAAACAACAACACAGGGGCACCTGGGTGGCTCAGTGGGTTAAAGCCTCTGCATTCAGCTCAGGTCATGATCCTAGGGTCCTGGGATCTAGCCCCACGTCGGGCTCTCTGCTCCACGGGGAGCCTGCTTCCTCCTCTCTCTTTCTCTGCCTGCCTCTCTGCCTACTTGTGATCTCTGTCAAATAAATAAATAAAATCTTTTTTTAAAAAAAAAAAAAAAAAACAACACACATATGAATAGCCCTGAGAATATGAAGATGATATAAATGCAGAGGGAGAGAAAACAGTTAGATCTTACCTACCTACTGAGATTATGCTACAGAAGACAAGCTGTATTTTCTTGCTGTGTAGACTAATGAAAACATTTCCTTGTAAGAAATACATGGGAAGAACTAGCAACTGTTTCTCATTCTAACAAGTTAGAGTGTTTTAAAAGTGAAATTTTTTTACCATCAGTGGTCTTTTTAAAAAGTCATCACAATGCCATTATATTCTTATACTTTTCTTACTGTGTATAAAGACTCTAAATGTACAATATATTTTATAATATACTTGCAACATTAATAAAAACTAAATGGAGGGGGCGCCTGGGTGGCTCAGTTGGTTAAGCAATTGCCTTCGGCTCAGGTCATGATCTCGGAGTCTTGGGATCGAGTCCCACATCGGGCTCCCAGCCCCATGGGGAGTCTGCTTCTCCCTCTGACCTCCTCTCTCATGCTCTCTCTCTGTCTCTCGAATAAATAAATTAAAAAAAAAAAAAAAGCCATTGTGTTTCCTTGAAAAAAAAAAAAAAAACTAAATGGAGGCCTGGATGGCTCAGTTGGTTAAGCAACTGCCTTTGGCTCAGGTCATGATCCTGGAGTTCCAGGATCAAATCCTACATTGGCCTCCCTGCTTGATGGGGAGTCTGTTTCTCTCTCTGACCTGTCCCCTCTCATGCTGCCTCTCTCTCATTCTCTCTATCTCTCTCTCTCATAAATAAATAAATAATAAAAACTAAAAAGTTGTATACATTGGGCAAATGCTTTTATGCTCACTATATATGTGTTATTGGACACACACACACTTTAAATACATAAGTATTATGGATAACAATGGATTTCAGAAAAAGATCAGGAATCTAAACCAAAGGAATAAACATTAAGGTTGGAAATAGAAGTTCGGTGCCAGGCATGGAAAGGATTATAACCTACTGGTTGTGGTTTTTCTTTTCTCTCTGTGCATTTCCTTCCTATACCATGTTATAGCACTCAACTGTAACCTTCAAAGTACCCTCAATTCTCTTGCCACATACCCTCTCTCTGCATAAATAACACTCCAAACACTATCCTACTTTATTTTATGCTTGTCACTGCTGTAGATATTCCTAATTGTTTGAGTATCTAATTCTTTAAACTCACGGCATTAAACTGTAGCTAAAGTCTACAGTAAGTTCTTGGGAATCCCTTCTTGTGTGCCTGTCTAATCATTTTCAACTGCCACTTTCCTCAGTGGTATCTTCAAATTTCCAATGCTTTCTTCAAACTACTTCTCCAATTCCTGACACACTCAGGATACCCTGCCATCTAATTTAGCATTTGAGTGCATATGATGTCCTATTCTCTGCCAACAAACTTATTTGCATAATCACATATTTACATATTTCCCCTCATTTCATCTCTTCTGCCAAAGCCTGTGAATAGCATCCCTGGGCTTGGACAGAAAGCAACCCTGTGAGAGGTGAGAAATGATCTCTCATTCTGGCCACCACCACAACACAAAACAAAAGCAACAAGAGGAAAAACAGAGTGTCAAGAATCCTTACTACCCTTTCCCTACCTACAACTCCCTCCCCGCCACCACAGATCATAGCATCTGAAAACATGTTCACTTTTGCAGTGCTTATCCTGGAACTGTGGTGGCAGAAGTGACTCTAGCAGGAACACATAAGGAACACATGAGGCCATTAGGCTCAGATTGAAAGAACACTTTACTCTTGAACGACCCAGAGGTTAGAGGCTCTGACCCACCCCTGCCCGCAGGCAGTCCCCAAACTGAGTGTAACTTTTCACTCCCCAAAAACTTAACTGTTAATAGTCTGCTGTTGACTAGAAGCTTCACTGATAACATAAACAGTAAATTAACACATATTTTGTGGGTTTCATAGTATTATATGCTGTATTCTTACAATAAGCAAAACTTGGAGAAAAGAAGGTGTTATTGAGAAAATACTTTTACAGCACTGTACTTCATTTATGGAGGGGGGATGCAGCTAAGCAGACCCAAGGGTCAGCTCTATTTTGCTTTTTGTTTTTCTGTCCACATTTGAATTTCACTTTAACCCATAACCTTAATAACAGGGACAAGTGTGTACCCCTAAAAACCATGAATCCAGGCAATGGATTCTGAACAAAAGTAATAAATTCTGAACACTCCAGGGCAAATATGGGCCTGATATGTGGGAGAGGAATGAGATTCGTCCATGAGCAATAAAGCATAGAGCCACTATCATCAAGTGGAAAAACCAGGATTAAAGAAAATAAATTGCTACTGAAGAATCTAAAAGTTATGGGCAGTGAGGCAGAAACTGGAAATGAAGAAATAAGAAGGAAACCACATACATGAAACCAATGTTAAAGTGTTGGAATTAAGGGAATAGAAGGGCCTGGTGAGACTCCTCATGGTGCTGGATCACAAGCACAGTTGATTTTTCCGGGGGTCTCTGGCTTCACGCTTGCAGGAAGAGAGATTAGTTGACGTATTTGAAAGTGACCAACTTAATTGCTGTCTTTTCTTTTACATTTTACATTTTTGAAAATGGTTCAGATGTGTCAGGCTTTTAATTATCTTAAAATCCTTTCTCATATTAAAGAGAGGTTAAGAGATGGTCATCCTCAATCAGCTTTATTTTATTTCTTTTTCTTTTCTTTTCTTTTCTTTTCTTCTTTCTTTCCAGCGTTCCAGAATTCATTGTTTATGCACCACACCCAGTGCTCCATGCATATGTGCACTCCTTAATACCCACCACCAGGCTCATCCAACCTCCCACCACCCTCCCCTCCAAAACCTTCAGTCTGTTTCTCAGAGTCCACAGCCTCTCAGGGTTTATCTCCCCCTCCAATTTCCCCAACTCAGCTTCTCCTCTCCATCTCCCAATGTCCTCCATGTTATTCCTTATGCTCCACAAGTAAATGAAACCATATGATAATTGACTCTCTCTGCTTGACTTATTTCACTCAGCATAATCTCTTCTAGTCCTGTCTGTGTTGATACAAAAGTTCGGTATTCATCCTTTCTGATAGAGGCATAATACTCCATTGTATTAATCAGCTTCTTACCAATACCACAGAACTCATCAATTAACCAAGGGTGTGTCCCCTCAAACCCACAAAGTTTATTACTATAAGTATTAGCCACCCTTCTTTGTGTATATTCTCAACTATGATAAGCTGAGTTGGACTACCTGAGCTTTGACATAGCTTTTGTCTTGCTGGCCTAACACATATTTATTAATTCAACAAATATATGTGGAGTGCCTGTTTTTCCAGTCATTTTGTGCATACTCCAGGTTATATATGTAAAGAAAAGAGGCATGATCCCTGACTTGATTAAGGTCACAATCAGGGAAGAAAGAAAGTTGAGTAGATAGATTAGCTAACCCTTTCTATAAGAGTATGACCAGGATGAAGTTGAGGAGGAATCCAGTAATGGTTTTAGTGATCCCTGATGTCTTAAGTGAGATAAGAAATATCCATATGCTCCTAATCACAATAATTTAGAGGTACAACGTGAGGGCCAGTAGAAGAAATAATCTTCTCCATATGTAGAATTAGACTATATCATCTCCAGTAATAATTTGTACTGGTTTTCATATGATAAACTTACTATAGGGGTGAATCATATGGAAATAAGCATATCTGCAACTCTGAATAGTAGGTTTACTGATCTAGAACTGCAAGACCCCGAAGGATTAGAGCCCTCTCTTTTAGAAACCTGTGAACTGGGGGAAAGGGAAAGGTCAGTGCTCATCCAGATGAAATCCAAAAACAACTTTATTTTCTAGAAAATAGGAAGAAACCAAAAACTAAAACTTATTCCTATAGAAGGTGTAGTTTCTCCTGAGAGAAGTAATTGGGTTGCCACCTGAATGGGGGGTTATAGGAGTAAACAAGAGAGCCTGAGGGGAGAAAACCAGATCAGAAGCAGAACTATTCCAAAAATGATCTCTTTTGTTAGGGCTAAGTCTGGAAGTACTTTCCCTGGAGATTTTATTTGTCTTCCCATTCTCCAACTCCCACTTTTCCAGTAAGAGTATGCTAGGATTTCTTAATAATAACACCCATTCCAACTACTATATATAGTTCTCCTATCAGAGCTTTCCTCTATTTTTTGTCTCCAAGGAATAAGGGAAATGTATACATTAGCCAGTTTTCAAGATTTTATTTTTTATACACTCTAATGCCCTTCTGGAAGTATTCAACTTTTTATATTATCTAAGTAGGTAGATGAATTCTACTGATGGTAGAGGTTTGAGGTCGGAGGGTGAAAGGAGAAATGAGCATATACTGATCATTTTTCTCTTTAGATCCTTGAAGAGAAACTGAATAAAGGAGCAGGCAACGTTTGGTGGATGATGATACAATATTTCTGAAAATTATTGGTGTCATGAGAATAATCCATGCATTGGAAGTGCCTTAGATATTCCAGGCATAGGGAATTATGTCTTAAGTTTTATGACTTCTCTCTGAGCAAATGAAAATCATTCTTTGAGAAGATAAAGAGAAGGAGCTGACTAAAAGATAAAAAGATGGGCACTTGAAAGGCTCAGTAGGTTGGGTATCTGCCTTCGGCTCAGGTCATGATCCCAGAGTCCCAGGATTGGGCCCCACCGTCCTGTTCAGCAGGGAGCCTGCTTCTCCCTCTGACCCTCCCCACTTTAGTGCTCTCTTTCTCTCTCTTACTCTCTCTTTCTCCCAAATAAATAAATAAAATCTTTGAAAAAATTCAGTTAAAATGATAATAATTTTTTTTTATCTTATTTTTTTATTTGACAGAGAGAGATCACAAGCAGGCAGAGAGGCAGGCAGACAGAGAGGGGGAAGCAGGCTCCCCGATGTGGGAGAGAGATGTGGGGCTCAATCCCAGGACCCTGAGATCATGACCCAAGCTGAAGGCAGAGGCTTAACACACTGAGCCACCCAGTCACCCCAAAATGATAATAATTTTTAAATGGTAGTAATGGAAATTACAGGAAACATAAGAGGTCACAGTCACATTCAAAACTCATTTGGACTCCCCATTTTTTTCATGTTCTCTGATGCTTTCTCTCTAATTCATGGGTGAATCTTCTTTATTCAAATCATGTCCATATTATTCTGGGTTCTTTTTATCTGGGAGAGGGTTTTAAAACAGAGATTTAAAAAAAATGTGAATGTTAACAACCCACTTTTTGAGAATATTGCTTCTTAATTTCCTACTGAATAGCTTTGGTTATGCATATATCTTGCCAGTTGTAAAGTTTGCAGCAGAAGGGAGAAATCAAGCCTAAGAGGAAGGTTTCAGGGTAATTGCAGGAACAGGTCCACACAAGTCTCTCTCCCTCCTACAGGAAAAGGAGATGTTTAGAATACAGTTTGGGGGGGGCGGGGAAAGCATGGCCAGTCCAGATCAGGAATTCTGTGGTCAAAACCCAACTATCTGGGGATAAGGAGGAATGATGGTAGAGATAGTTCTAGAAGCAGAGTTGCTGTGAGGATAGTAAAAGTACTGCAATAAAAATCAAGTATTCCAGGTATCTTCTCTAGTTAAGAAGGAGTAAGGAGAAGGTAGACTCATTGCTATTGTCCCAGTTCTCTTCTCCTACCCTCACTATTTCCCCTATCCATTAGGAATGATTAAGACTGAGATACATAAGAAGGAAATAGATCTCCATTAAGAGTAGGGCACAATTCAGGTCTTTTTTTTTTTTTTTTTTTGACAGAGAGAGATCACAAGCAGGCAGAGAGGCAGGCAGAGAGAGTGAGAGGGAAGCAGGCTCCCCGCTGAGCAGAGAGCCCAATGCGGGACTCGATCCCAGGACCCCAAGACCATGATCCGAGCTGAAGGCAGCGGCCCAACCCACTGAGCCACCCAGGCGCCCCACAATTCAGGTCTTAAAGGACAAAGAACTCAGTAAAGCTTCTGACTAGCCTCTGGCTACCTACTCTCTCAGATGGTGTTCTAACCTCTGCCCAGAGGCAGAGAATTTAGAAGATACTCCCAAAATGGGGCATAAAGAAGAAATCCAAAGCTCCATGGTGCCCTTTAGCCAAGCCAGAGGGTAAGAGTTGACTAACAGACCTACTCCTTCTTTCTCCAGCTGGAGCTCTTTCTTTTCAATATTTGTTATCTTGTTATTTAGTCTTGTTTATTGCTTTTGTTTTCTCTTCAGTAGTCTTCTATTAAAATGACCACTATTTAGGAGTGCTTGAGTGCTTCAGTCAGCTAAGCATCTACCTTCAGCTTAAGTCATGATTCCAGGGCCCTTGATTGAGCCCCACATCAGGCTTTCTGCTAGGTGGGGAGTCTGCTTCTCCCACTCCCTCTGCCTGCCACTCCACCTGCTTGTGCTCTCTCTCTGTCAAATAAATAAATGAAATCTTAAAGTGACCACTGTTTATAAGGAATACAGCAGAAGGAGAGCTAGTCAAACCAGGAACACCTTTATCTTGAAGCCAGATGCCCTGATTTTAATCATGTCTTAGAGCTCTCAGAATGTTTTCAACACCTTCCCTCCTTTAGGGATTTTATCCGCAAGTCATCAGCTCTACCCTTTTATGGACTTGTTCTACCCTTTTTGCTATGTATTAGATGATCTCAAATATTTTTATTCTCTTTCCAGATTTTGTGGCTCTATATTAATCATTAAAAGTACGAAGTTCTCAGCATTAACAGTGTACAGGAATGCTTAAAACTATTTTAAAGGTTGGGGATTTCCCAGGACGATACATATAAATTTATAAAACCTCTGAAATGGTAAGCCAAATGAATTCACTTGGGGAAAGGTTTACTTTTTTTTTTTAAAATGTTTTGAGCTGTCTATCCCTAAGGTAACTGGAATTTCTAAATAAGTCAGTAGGAATTCCTCATGGATTCTGCAGTTCTTCTGTATGGTATTTTTTTATTATTTCAAAGGCAAACATTTCTCAATTCTGTCAATCTTTTGTGGTACAAGATAGCTTATTTCACAGATAAATTGTTATTATAACTCACAGTGGAATCCAAAATAATCCAAAACACAGTAGTAGAACAATCCCCTGGAGAACATGGAGCCAAATAAATCACATTTTGTAGCATGTCTCACCTCACCAGGGAAACATTTTTATCCAGGTGATAGAAGGATAAATACCAAAGGCATTCATAATTCATAGGAGGGCAATATGGGAACTAAGAAAGTGCATAGAAGAGAATTGCATGCCTTAAGTTGACTATGGCAAGTCCTCAAAGAAATCAAATTAAGAAAAATAAATTTTCCTCTGGGTCGTTATAAGCCTTGATAATGGACTACATCACAGATATTCAAGATCACTTTTAAAAAGACAGGCAAGGAGCAAGCAAAGAAAAATAATATTGAAGAAGAGCATTCTCCCAGGTGACAGAGTATACAAGACTCATCTCAGAGTCAAAGAAACACTTGGTTTCAAAGAAGAAACACTTTCAGAGGGGTTAAGGAAGATAAAACCTGGAAAGGGTCCACTGATCTTGGCAATTTGATAAGGGGTTCTGAGGATTAAGGCAAACTTTCTTCTTTCCCATGATCCCCTTGAAGTATCTCAAAGCGGTTGGCTTTACAGGATCAAATATTTAAGGTTTTCTTCCCAGCTAATTGATTTTACATATATTCCTTTAAAAAATGCCTTCAGGCCTCAGACTCTTTTACTGTACCATATGTAAACAGAGCAAAGAAGGAGACACACACACACATGCACACACACACGCATGCACACACACACACTAAAGGAAAGAGACAAAGGGGGGGGAGACAGAGAGAAAGAGAATTTACACATTGAGGGACCAGGATCTAGATTTTTTTTAAAGTAGCCTTAAACTGTATTTATTTTTTTAAAATCTCTTTTCCTTTCCCACCGAGACAGAAAAGATATAGAAAATCATATAAAGATATATAGATAAGCATAATGTGGGAATGAGAAGACAGAAAATAAAGGAAATTCATATCTAATACACTTCTTTTCCTGTGAAGTAGAAAGATAAATTTCAAAAAAAAAAATGTGGTAGTTACAGATTTAAGGAAAAAAATACTAATTTATTTAGTAATTTAATTTAAACTAATTTATTGAGGGGAGTTATGAATGGAGCCAAACAGAGAAATGGAGTAGTATAGTATGAGGGTTTTTGTTATTCACAAATCCTTTATGTCGCTAATACACAAATCCTCTTCTGGTTTTAGGACACATGACCTGATTACTGTGTCAGCTTTATCTCTGAGCTGCATTTTTTGAAGGACTTTTTGAGAGGTCTGCTTGATAATTTAACTGTAATGTAATATAAGCACAAGTGGCAGAATGTCTGAAGCTGAGACAGACTGACAGAGTAATGAATAAACCACTTGCTTTCCAAACATAAGCAGTGTGATTTTGGTAAATAATTATGCAGGCTCTGAAAATGCATACCCCACATATACACACACATCAAATACACATACTCACATGTTAAAATACATGCATCTACAGTCTAAAGCTAAATAAATACAAAATAACATTAGCTTTAGAGTGGATTCATTGAAATACAATATGTAGAAGAAATGGTATAACAAATTCACTGTAGTTTGCTCCAATTAGACATCTACTGTGATTGCTTCTGTGAGTCAGTTTTTGGGAGGATTATCAGAATAATTAAAAGAACTAAGATCATTTCCTTTCTTTAAAAAAAAAAAAAGCTCTCTCCAAATATATGAAGGGCCATCAAATAAAGAAGTTAGACTTATTTATTAGAGCATAAAATCTAGAAGTAGAACGAATAGGTAGAAATTACAAGTTAGAGTTGATACAAATTGAATTTTCTTAGATGTTGTTTAACAGTAGAATGAGATTTCTTGTGAGGAAGTCAACTCTTTGTGACAAAATGAACAAGAGAATTGACTTTTTGCTGCACATGCTCTCATTAAAAGGATTTGTGGTGGGGAGAGGATTATTTGTAGGGAGACCCATTGTAACTCTAGGATTTTGTGGTAGATAATTATATGTGAAGCAATACTATGTACAATTTCTGTGTGCACAGATAAGTATATTTAAGTTTACTCTTAGGCCTCCTTGCATTCCATTAATAAACTAATTGTTTCTTCAGCATTGTTGAATATCACGTTTGATAGAAATGTCTTATATTTTTATAAACAATGTTAATTAACCAAAGAGTAGAAATGAGCTGATACTTCATTTTTTATTAAAGTATAGTTGACATACAATATTCTATTGGTTTCAGGTATATAACATCATGAGTGATTCAACAGTTTTGTACATTATGAAATGCTCAGCACAATCAGTATAGTTGCCACCTTTCACCATACAAAGTTATTACAATATTTCTTTAAAGATTTATTTATTTATTTGAGAGAGAGAGAGAGAGAGTGATCGGAGGGGCAGAGAGAGTGAGAAAGAAATAGAGAATCTCCAGCAGACACCCCACTGAGTGTAGAGTCCATGGTAGAGCTCCATCTCGCCACCCCGAGATCATGACCCGAACCAAAATCAAGAACCAGACATTCAACAAGTGAGCCACCCAGGTGCCCCCAAAGTTATTATAGTGTTATTGACCATATTCCCCATGCAGTATTTTTCATTTCTGTGTCTTATTTGTTTTATAACTGGGATATAAAACAAATGTATCTTTAATGAAAAAGTCTCATCTTGCAATTATATTAATCAAGTTATAAAATAATATTTCTCTGTTCTGCATATTAAAAATTGGCTCATATTCTGAAACAAGATTTATGTATTTCATTATTAATAGATCCAGAACAGATTCAAAGTTATATGCAATGTGTAATAAGAACCCACACTTTTCATTATACGTATGGGATGTATTTTCTACTAGAACACACAAGAAAATGTTACATGTCAAAGTTTTAAAACAGCTTTAAAGTTACCTAATTTATTATAGTAAAGGAACTCATGAGTGGTTAAAACGTCTTTTGCTCCAAGATATGATAAATATCCAGAGACTCTCTTAAGATTTAAAAGTATATCTATTCTCTAAAATAATTAATCCAATCAAGATGTTAATGAAAACTAATGATTATAGAGAGAACATGTTAGCAGAAGCATATTAAAATACAGGTCAATTTTATATTGTTACTCCAAAGCACAGAGTACAGTAGGACATACTTGGAACCTACAGACTAAGGATCTTAATAACATTGAGTGGACCAGGATCTTGAGGTAAAAAAAGAGAGAGATGGGGGTGAGGGGATGAGGGAAGGAGGAAGGAAGAAGGAAAGAATGAAAGGAGTTAGTGAATGGAGAAGAGGAAGTGAATGCAGGCAGACATTTTTTTTTAATTTTTTTTTTATTTTTTCAGCATAACAGTATTCATTATTTTTGCACCACACCCAGTGCTCCATGCAATCCGTGCCCTCTACAATACCCACCACCTGGTGCCCCCAACCTCCCAACCCCCACCCCTTCAAAATTCTCAGATCGTTTTTCAGAGTCCATAGTCTCTCATGGTTCACCTCCCCTTCCAATTTCCCTCAACTCCCTTCTCCTCTCCATCTCCCCTTGTCCTCCATGCTATTTGTTATGCTCCACAAATAAGTGAAACCATATGATAATTGACTCTCTCTGCTTGACTTATTTCACTCAGCATAATCTCTTCCAGTCCCGTGCAGGCAGACATTTTTATCTGAGCAGCCCTGAAAAAAGAAAAGTGTAGTATTAATTATAGGTTCACAAACCATGTTTCCCTCTGGCCATCTCAGGTCTGAGGATGTATGTAGCCCAGGATGTTGTGGTGTACCCTGCTTTTCACAAACATGTTTTTTTTCATACTGTACCACATCATGAATGCTTTTTATGCTCAAAATACAATGGTCAATATGAAGTTATACTGACATTGGCCCTATCTTCAGGAAAAGTACAAACTAAGGAGAAAATAGAGACAGAGATGAATATATGTAAGAACAAAAGAAGAAGAGACATTAAATATACATGATCTAGCACTTCATTTCAAAACATGTGCTAAAACATAATTATTATCTTTAATTCACTATATCAAGAGAACATCTATGCTAATGTATGTTGTTCATCATTAGAAAACAAATTAAACATTAAACCTATTGGTAGTAACAGCGGTTAACTTATATTAAATGCTTATTATGTGACAGAAACATTATATGCAGTTTCATGTCAGAATCTAACGTGAAAGGAAAGGTAATATTAGCCTCTTTGATGAGAAAATGGAAAAACTCATGATTAAGGAAAGTATCAGTTTATTCACCCAGCTGAAAAAGATTAGCAGCTGGTTTCAAATTACATCAAGTGTGTTTACTCTAGGGCAAGCTGAAAAGCACTGGGTGGTCATTCCATGGTCCAGTTAGTGTGACCCTGTATTCTGGTTTGCATAGGGCAGTTCACTTTATACCTGTCTTCCCTGTGTAATTATAAATAGAGCCATATTTCACATTCAGAGTATCCCAGTTTAGCAATAAATACATGCTCATTGCAATAATACTCCAAATTGCTAGAATCAATCTATTCTCTTACAAAATTCAAAATAGTATATAGATGTGTGTATGCATGCCCACATCTAGGCATATGTGTCTGTGAGTGTGTGCTTCACTAAATTATAGTAAGGGATGAAAAATGACCATAATGTAACAATTCTTTTATAGATTTAATGTTCTATTCCTCATTTTCAAGAAATCTATTTAATAAAACCTGCAATAGAAAGTAGATAATTGGGGTGCCTGGGTGGCTCAGTGGGTTAAGCCGCTGCCTTCGGCTCAGGTCATGATCCCAGGTCCTGGGTTCAAGCCCCACATCGGGCTTTCTGCTCAGCAGGGAGCCTGCTTCCTCCTCTCTCTCTGCCTGCCTCTCTGCCTACTTGTGATTTCTCTCTGTCAAATAAATAAATAAAATCTTTAAAAAAAAAAAAAGAAAAGAAAGTAGATAATTGTGTGCTGAAATCTGGATTGCAAGTATAATCAACTTGAATAATTATAATAAAAACTTAGTTGTCTATCTATAAAATACGCCCTTAGTGGAATTCAAGAAAACTTTTTCACAAAAGGTAAATTAATATTCATATGCCGATCAAGTGTGTACAGCAATCAGTTAGATTAGACCTATTGAATATTGCTTATTCAGGAAATAATATTTATTCTCTAAATTTTGATACTCCAGTGTCAGGTGACTTAATGTAATATTTTTTCCTTTCAATGTATGATTTTATAAATAGAATGATAAACATAATGATAAACAATGAAAATAACCTCATGCACTGTATAGAATCAACTTTATAAAATTCACTAGACCAGTTAAAAAAAAAGTATACAAAAGTATTTGTATACAAATATTGAATGAAAAATATACAAGCTTACTTTACGTATATATGCTTACTGTATTTTGTATATATAGTGTATGTAATTTTACTAAGCTCTATTACATACATGATATCTAATACATATACTTATCTGCCGTATGAGCATTTTGTATATGATTTATATAACATGTAATAATAGAAACTAACATTGAGCATTATATTAAGTGCAGGGCACTCTTCTAGACACATTACATTTTACTTTATCATCCAATCCTCATAATGGCCCTGTGATTATAAGACAGTATTATACTCATGATCTCAGGATTAGGAAACTGAGTCATTCCCCAAGATTCTACCGCTATTAAGTAGTAAGACCAGGAATCAAATTGAGCAATTTGTCCACACTAATCTTCCTTCATGGGTCACACATGTAAAACTAAAATTCAGAACATATCTTTTAGTTTAAAAACTAATGTTAACTCTTAATTTTCCCATAATATTCTAAGGAAAATAACTTTTCCCATTTTGTTTTCCAGCATCATGCTGGTTCCATGTCCTATTTCTGTAAACCACTCTGGTCTCTATTGTATGTCAGTACTCAGAAATAGAATTAATACTCCCATTCAGGAAGACGATTTTTAGGTTAGATTGGTTTTCTGTGCAATTTACCTAAAGTTCACATAAAATTTTACCAACATTTATTTGCTCCTTGTCTTTTGCTTACTAAAATTTACAATCACATATCTGTGCAAATATTAGATTTCAGGCAGTCTGTGTCATTTAAAGAGGTCTGTTTTGCAATATTCCTGTTGCACCTATTTCAGAAAAGATTTGCCTCTCTCCTATGTGAGAAGACTGTAGAGGGGACATAGTTTATGGGCTTCCTCACTACAATGCTGTCAGGTTTTCAGAAGTATGTTTAAAAATATCTTGCTCCATTAACCAGAAATAAATTATCTCCTGTGACTTACTACAACATGCTATTAAACATTTCTTGTGGTTGCTATTAGCCTGGGCTTTTGTAATTTAACACAGTTTTAAACATTATGTGTTGGGGGTGGGACATATGTGTATATGTGAGTTATACATAAGTGGTTACTAGATCTATGCAATTATTTATAATAATGAGAATACTTTTTAGATATTAAATGTTTCCTGGAATCATATGATGACTCAGGTTGCAATTTTATCTGAGATAAGAAGAAATTGGAAATAAGGAAAATCCTGCCAGACCAAATAATTGAATGTACATGTTTTCCAGCCTGAATTTGATATATGTTATTTGTATTAATGTCTATTAACATTTATATCTGTGTACTTTCAAAGATTGTCTAACTAAGATTTCATGGAGAGTTAAGAATCCCAGATTTATAATTTTTGATTCTTCAATGTTTGATAAGAATCCTAATTTTCTCAGTCCCCTATAGCCTTGCCTTTTTTCCCCAAATGGGCTTTCCATGGCTCATTAACTCTGAATGTGTAATTACATCAGACAGGCCTATAGGAGAAGGAGGCATTTACCCAGAGGACCTCTGATGAAATCTTTTAACAGCAAGACATCCTTCTGGTCATATATTTGAAACCATCTCTAGTTTTCTACTAACTAAAAAATTAAATCATTGACATGACAAAAGGAATGTTAATATGTTGGTTTTTGCCAACGTGCTCAGTATCATTTGAGCTCTAGTAAACCAGATAAAATCAGAAAATTCATTTAGAATAGGGTACCTAATATCAAATGTAATTCTAAAGTTTGTCAAGGAGGGGCATTCTTTCTTGATGGAAAGAATAGAAAAATATTACCCTTGTTCACTAGCATTGCCATTTATGTCATTACCATAAAAATATATTCTAATTTTGAATCTGATTTTAAAGCAAATATTTGAAATATCATCCACTGTAGCAAAAATAAATAAATAAATAAAATAAAACTATACTCATCCTATTCTAGTGTAAATTCTCTACACTAAAGAGATACTGACTTCAGGTTTCAGCTGCAACATGTAAAGAGTTTGGAAGTTGTCACTTCTGTACTTAAAACAAGAAATATCTGGACAAATGAAAATCAGTGACTTTTCTTGGACCCACCAGAGAACTAAGGTTACAAGACAAACTACCACTCTGAAAGCAGGAGAGACAAGCACATCCAGAGCAACAGGCTCAGGCTTTCTCTGAGGAGTACTTACAGAAGCCCAGAGTCATAAGGAAATAACAACAAGCACACAAGATGATTTTAAAGTCTCTGGAGCCTCTAGTTACTGCAAAAATTTTAAATGGCCCAGTTCCTAGCCAGGATAACATAAATCCTCACATTAAATGACCATTTTCTTCAGTTCATATTACCTTACCCAATACAACATACCTTTCAACAAAAAAATTACAAAACATGCCAAAGCCAAGATAAAACATAGTCTTGAGACAAAGCAATCATCAGAACCAGACTTGGAATGATACAGGTGTTAGATTGATCAGAGAGGGAATATAAGGGATTAACATGTTAAGACTTCTAATGGAAAAAGTAAACAACATGGAAGAACAGATGACTAACATTGCAAAATGTCCCTAAAAATTAAAAAAAATAAATGCTTGAAATAAAAAAATTAACAAAAATGCTTCCTATAATGTAATCAATAGTTTCAAAAAAGCTGAAGAAAAAAATCAGTGGTCTTGAAGATAGGGAAATAAGAATCCCTAATCTGGATTTGCATTAATCCTAATGCAAAGAGAAAAAATAATGAAAAACTGGAACTTCCTTCTGAGAATGGTGGGACAATTAAAAAAAAAAAAAGTAACATATGAGTAAGTGGAATACCAGAATGAAAAGAAATAATAGGACAGAAGAAATACTTGAAGTAATAATGGTAAAGAACTTTCCAAAATTAATGATGACTACCAAGCAACAGATTCAGGAAGCTCAGAGAACACCAAGTATGATATATAGCAAAAAACTACACTTAGAATATCATATTCAAGCTGCAGAAAATCAAAGACAAAAAGAAAACCTTGAAATAAGATACATGAGGACTTTGATCTATATAAAGAAAGGAAAAGTATCAGAGAAGTACTAAATGATGACATTCTTAATTGAATAAAAGTTAAGTGTTTTTTAAAATTAATAGTAGGAAATATATTATGTGATTACAGCATATGGACACTGAAATGACTGACAAATATGAGGAAGAAATGGAAGCAATTGGAAATGTTTAGGTATAAATCTGACAAAGTATGAACAATATCTATATGTAGAAAATTGTAAAACAATAACAAAAGAAATCAAAGAGTATTTAAATAAATGGATATATGTTTCATGTTTCTGAATTGGAACACTAAATGTTAAGATCTCAATTTTTCCCAAGTTGATTTATAGATTCAGTGTGGAAGCCAATCAAAACTTCAGCAAGCCATTGTGTAGATATTGAGAAACTGATTCAAAAATTTCTCTGGAAAAATGAAGAACTTAGAATAGTCAACACAAACGAAAGCAGAGCACTGTGTGATTTCAAGACTTAGAATAAAGCTACATTCACATTAAGCATGAATAAGGTGAAATAATAGACGTACAAAATAATGGGACAAAATAAAGATCCCAAAATTGGGTCCACAGAGATATAGTTAATTGATTTTTAACAGAGGCAAAAAGGCAATTCAATGGAGGAAGGATAATCTTTTCAATCATTGGTGTTAGAACAATTGGACATCCAGATGCAAGAAAAAGAATCTAGACATAGACTTCACATATCATATAAAAATATGCTCAGGGGCACCTGGGTGGCTCAGTGGGTTAAAGCCTCTGCCTTCATCTCAGGTCATGATCTCAGGATCCTGGGATCGAGTCCTGCATCAGGCTCTCTGCTCAGCGGGGAGCCTGCTTCCTTGTCTCTCTCTGCCTGCCTCTCTGCCTACTTGTGATCTCTGTCTGTCAAATAAATAAATAAAATCTTTTAACAATATGCTCAAAATGCATCATTATAACATGCAAAAGGATAAAACTTCCAAAACAAAGCATGCAAAAGGATAAATTTTCAAAAACAAATTATCGAAGAACATCTGTTGTGACCTTGCAATTTGTAGTAAATATTTAGATACTATATTGATACCATGATTCATGAATGAAAAATCAGTTAAGTTGGACTTTATTAACATTAAACACTTTAAAAAATATATATCTGATAAAGGGAATGTATCTAACAGATACAAAAAACTTGTCAAACACAAGAAAACGAACAACCCAATGGGCAAAATATTTGAAGACATGTGACCAAGAAAATATAGAAATGAACAATAAATATATGAAAATATATGCCACGCCATTTGCCATTAGGAAATGTGAATTTTTAAAAAGGAAATATGAGTGCATGTTATAACAGGTTATTATAATGTCTAAATATCTAAAAATTGATGATACAACTTTCTTTTTTTTAAGATTTTTTATTTATTTATTTGACAGACAGAGATCACAAGTAGGCAGAGAGGCAGGCAGAGAGAGAGAGAGAGAGGAAGCAGGCTCCCTGCTGAGCAGAGAGCCTGATGCTGGGCTCAATCCTAGGGTCCTGGGATCATGACCTGAGATGAAGGCAGAGGATTTAACCCACTGAGCCACCCAGGTGCCCTGACAATACAAATTTCTGGTGAAATATTCAGCAACAGGAACCCACATTCATTGCTGGTGGGAGTATAGTCACTTTGAAATACAGTTTGGCAGCTTCCTACAAGGCTAAACATAGCCTTACCAGGAATAATGATCTGGAAGTAATGCTCCTAGCTATTTCCAACTGATTAAAAACTATGTCCACACTAACATGTGCATGCAAATGTTTATAACAGTTCTATTCATAATCACTAAAAATTAGAAGAAATCAACTTGTCCTTCAATAAGGAAATGCAAACTGCTCAATAAAATGGAATATTATTCAGTAATAATAATAAAAAAAAGGAATGAAGTATCAAGCCAAACAATGTCATTGATGAATCTTAAATATATTTTGCTAAGTGAAAGAAGCCAAACTAAAAATGCTACATTATGGTATCATTCCACTTACATGAAATTCTATAAGGGCAAAATTATAGAGACTATATATATATATATATATATATATATATATAATCAGTGATTACCAGAGATTTCCAAAGGCAATGAGGGATTTGACTAGATGAATCAAAGATGAATTCTGGGGTTAATACTCTAATGCTAGCTACATGACACTGTGCATTTATCAAAACCCATTGATCCTTCTGGAAAGGATCATTGCTCTAAATGTCTTTAAGAACATCCATTATTCATGGGGAAAAGGCCAAAATATCAACATTAATAGAAATTTGGAAGAAGTTTATTCTAATCATGGATGATTTTGAGGGGTTCAAGAGGTTCAGTGGGGCAAGTAACAGCACTTGTGGTGGAAATAACAAAAGAATTAGAATTAGAAATGGAGCCTGAAGATGGGACTGAATTGCTGCAGTTTCTCGTTAAAACCAATGCATAAGAAGTTGCTTCATAGGGACGCACAAAGGAAGTTGTTTCTTGAGATGGATGCCATAAAGATTACCAAGATGACAACAAAGGATTTAGAATATTGCATAACTGATAAAGCAATGGCAGGGTTTGAGATGAATGACTCCAGTTTTTAAAGAAGTTCTACTGTGGGTAAAATGCTGTCAAACAGCATTGCATGCTACAGAGAAATCATTAATGAAGGAAGAGTACATTAATATGACAAAATTTATTGTCTTATTTTAAGAAATTCCACAGCTATCCCAGCCTTCAGCAACTACCACTCTGATCAGTCAGCAGCCATCAACACTGAAGTGAGATTCTCCACCAGCAAAAAATATTATGACTTCTGAAAATTCAGACAATGATTAGCATTTTTTAGCAATAAAATACTTTTTAATTAAGGTATATACATTGACATTGTTTTTTTAAATGCTATTAAACACTTACTAGACTACAGTATAGTGTAAACATAACTTTTATATGCACTAGGAAACAAAAATAAATTATTTGACTAGCTTTACTGCAATGTTCACTTTATTGCAGTGGTCTGGTACCAAACCCACAGTATCTTTACGGTATGAGAGGGCCTATAAACAATGACACTCCAGCAGTAAAGAGTGCATCTAGAACTCAAATCTTGTTTTCTAATACAATTCCCCAGTGAAGGAAATGGGGTCCTTGGGGATAGGGCTGGTTCTATGACTCAGGCAAGAAATAAGCATGGTCTGGGAGCACCAGATGTTAAGAAAGTACTCTAAAATGTAACAAAATAAAAAACGTTGATTTGGAGTATATAAATAAGACATAGGAATCAACTGAGCCCCCAGTGGTCAAATCTGGAACAGTTTGAGCAAAGAAATAAATATAGCATAGCATTATAATCTAAAGTATAAAATAAATATTCAGGAGTCCATACCAATATAAATATATGATTGAGTCAAGAAATACTTGGAGTGGGGAATAAACAAAACTCCCATGCAGAATTCCAAGAGATTTAGATTTTTTGCCCACAAGGAGGTGGAGCCTAACTCTCCACTTCTTAAATGTGGGCTGTACATAGTAAAAATTTGCCACAGAGTAGAGGAAATGGGGAGGAGTTACTTTACAGTGGGAAAATATAGCCAACACTGTCACAGCCAGCTGATCAAGGTTAACATCAACAGTGATAATTCATGTTGACAGTATATACCATAGATATGATGTATTGAGAGTGACACTTTACCTCTGTGGTCTTCCTCATAAAAAACAATAAATCTAGTCTAATCATCAGAAAAATATCAGATAAATCCCAATTGAGGGACAGTCTATAAAATATCTGACTAGTACTCCTCCATCCTTCAAGGTCATCAAAAATGGAAAATCTGTGAAACTATCATAGTCCACAAGAGCCTAAGGAGACGTGACTACTGAGTGTGTGTTATCATGACTGTTACCCTGGAAAAGAAAATAGACATAGTTAAAAATTGAAAACTAGGGAAATCTGAGTATAGTATGGACATTAGTTAATAATAATGTATCAATATTGTTTCCTTTATTGTGATAAATGTACCAATTGTTTCAATAACAGAAGTTTCAATAACAAACTTGTTTCAATAACAAGTGAAATTGTGTGTGGGATATATGGAAACTCTCTATTCATCTATGGATATATATGTTCCCATGTTATTTAATCCTGTATCCCATTTTCTATTGGTTTATGAAGAAACTGAGTCCATGGGAAATAAAGAGGTTTGCATCAAGCTGATACATTTTGTATTATTTCTGGAATCTAGGGAGAAATCAAATTCTTAAAGATGAGATTGTTACTTTTCACTTGCCAAAACTCTCTACTCTAAGAATTGTTAAAATACTTTTATTTTTTCTGACTTGGACATTTACCAGAGGTTTACACTTTTATTTTGCTAAGTGTACTTATGAAAATAAATTCTTAGAACATATTAAACCTAAAATAATACTAATCAAAAAATTGGAATTTTGCCTTCCAAAGGAAGGAATACCTCCTCTATTATTCCTTTGTAACATCTATATGTGACAAAATACTATTCTACAACTATATATTTGCATCAAGATGTTCTTGAACAAATAATTTTTTTCTCATATATTTGAAACTGTTGAAGTCTCTGGAATAACGTTTTCCCACTATTATGCAAATGAATTCATTTCCACAAAGAAAGGCACTACTTGTACAAAATTTTGAAAACCAAAATATATTAATAGCAGTCTTTAGCTTTATGGGGTTTCCAAAATATTCTAGTATAACAAAATTTTGTAACATTTCTAGAAATCTTAATCTGTGATTTTGGATCATTAAGGGAGTGTTTTGAATCTACTAGAGAGTAATGGTAAAGAGAAAGTGTATTATCCGTTTTCTTATCTGTGGCCTGGAATCTTCATAACTACTACTTTCTTCTGACAGATAATTTAATACTTCAGATATCCCCTCCTACATATATCACTGGGAAAAGATGACAGTCTGTCCTTAAACAGTTCATTTCAGGGATACTTATATATGTACAAGCACAGGGCAACAAAGAATTTCATTTTTTTTAACCATAGAATCACTATATGCTTTTAAGTCTAAGCTAAACAACTAGTGCTGAGAACTCAAACAATTCTTTAGAAACTGATAGCAGTTGGCTTTTCTGAATTTTCCTAGCATTTCACCATAAAAGATTCCCATTAACACAGTTGGCTTATGTTCAATATGGAATTCTCCTATTGGGCAGAGTTGTGCGTGAAGTCATCTCAGAAGTGCTTGGCCATCCTCTTCCATAGCTACCCTCTTTCTACATGTGTAACATTCACCTCACACAGGTGCATCTAATGATTTAAAGCCAGGAAACAAGTGTGGCTTCCTTCCCACCCTAAGTAAAGATACTGGAACTTCCTAGAAAGGAACACAGAGCAGCAGGTTGTTTGAGTTTTCATGGCATGTCTATTGTAAGAATTGATAAGGTAATGAAATATAATTTCACTTTGATGTAAAGCAAATGATTGTGCATTAATCTAATGTTAGTCCATAGCTAAATCCTCTATGTTATAGATAATTATCATTGTACAGATAAGGAAATAAAAATGATTCATTTTGGAAGGGTTTTAAGTTTTGTAACTTTATAAGCAGGGCCAAAAAGAGCAGTATAGACATATGTTGTCCTACCGGATGAAAATAGCTTTCTTAATGCAAACAGATTCTGAGTGATGGCATGATCTGTAATGGTATTTTACCTGTATTCAGTTGTTTAACCCTGTCACTGTTCCTGCAACTTTTAGATGAAGAAAACCATTGCATATTCTGAGCAGGTCTGCTCACCAACATGATATTAATGAATAGTGGCACCATATCAAGTTTGGAGGAGGACCAGCCACAAGGAAGTTATTTATGTAACTTATTATTCCAGGCTGCAAACCAAAAAGCAATGGCTCTTTAACAGCCAGAGCCAAGAATTAGCAGAGCAAGGAATGTCTTATTCCTGACAAATCAATATAGTGAGGCTTTTCACTTCATTCCACTGGAGTAATTAAAACATTTGTATCCAAGGGGATCCATAGGACATGATGCATAACAAATTTTAGCCACCATCCACAACCATCTCTAAACAGCACTACAGCCAACCATTTCCAGAAATTGCAGCCAAAAGGGACAAGTGAAACATAAAGCAGTATTCTTCATTAATTCATGCAGAGGAGCTCTATAGTGATGGCATATGTTTTAGTGGTATATTTTCTAATTGAAATGCAGTAATCCATAAAGGATCCATAGGAACAAGCAACCTAAGGTTTTATCATATCCTCATAGAGAATTGGTTTTGGTGTTACCATTTATGAGGTCCACAATTTTGACTTAATGGGTTAAATAATTCTCAGCTGCTGTTTAACTGCCTTGTAATTATCAAAATTAATAATGCACATAATTTGAAAATAAAATAACAGAGATCTTTTTTAATTTTATTTACTTATTTGACAGAGAGAGACATAGTGAGAGAGAGGGAACACAAACAGGGGGAGTAGAAGAGGGAGAAGCAGGCTTCCTGCAGAGCAGGGACCTGTATGCAGGGCTCAATCCCAGGACCCTAGGACCATGACCTGGGCCAAAGGCAGACACTTAATGACTGAGCCACCCAGGTGTCCCAACAGAGATCTTTTTAATTAGAAGACAGTCTTTTCCATCCTAGTCATCTCAGATCTCTCTTCTTAAATGGAAAAACCTCATTTAATAGTTAATGTTTTCCTGTGCCAGTGGCTATTCTGATCTCTCTAAATCACATATGTGTATACAGCTCTTTGTGGAGTCATTGATTTTATAAATTACTTATTGGTTTCCTACTTGGATAAATATGAATTTAGCTTATTATAATTCCCTCTTCTTCCTTATCCTTTTTTCTCTCATATATGCCAAGTTACATTCACCAAAATCTTTATTCAGGAGTCTCCTTGTATATAAGTCCTTAAATTCTTCCTTATTGTAGGCCATTTTCTTTTTTACCTTGTTTTGAAAAAGGTGAAATATTTTGAGAAAAATACAGTGTGTCCTCAGTTGTCCGAGATGCTTAGGGAAGTCTAGTGATATGAGTAAAAACAAGAGGCAAAGAAATATAAGAAAAAGTTAGTGACCCATGCTATTATGACATTGTAAGATGTATTAGATATCTTCATATCTTTGAAACTCATTTTTAAGGCAATGAAAAAATATTTTTATGAAGAAAATATTTCTTTGGAATTAGTAAAATGTTTAAAAGATTATAATATTTATATTATACAATGGTACTTGGAGCTTAGACTAACTTTTCCAGTGACAAGATTATGTATGAATTTATAAAGTGCTGCTTTTCAAGTAATTTAGGGGGAATTGAGGGTGACAGCTCTGAAAACCTGTGCCAGATGATTGGAAAAGTGGTTCTAATGGTGACAAACACAGTGCTGTAGAAGATACAAGTAGAGTTTGAATAAAACTTGAGAGTGAAGAAAGTAAATCCGTATTTATAGATTACATAAATGATTTTAAATAAGCACCTAAATTAAGAAATATTATAAGAGAAGAATTTGACATATTAACCTATAAATGTATTTGAGGTAAATCTTGACAAAAATTTTTTATTTCTTATTTTTAAAAATGGGGGATTACTTTATATTTGGGTTCTCTATCTAAAGGTCTGCTGTACAACATAGTGCTGAAACTCAACAATACAGTATTATGTGCACTTCAAAATTCATTAAGAGGGCAGATTTCACATTAAGTGTTCTTACTACAAAAGGAAGGAAGGGAGGGAAGGAGAGAGAGAGAGAGGAAGAGAGGGAGGAAGGAGGGAAGGCACTAAATACATACATTTCTGTTTTAAGTCACTAAGGGGTAAGGAGGAGAAGGGGAAGTGATCATGAGAGAAATTCATTTTTCCCCTTAGATATTTCCTAAAGTCCCAGCAAACTCACTGCAGTTCTTTGGATTAGATCATGGCTTGCATCCTTCTGGTCTGCCATGTTCATACAGACTAACCATCTGCAGTTACTGGGAATTGTTGTTAAAGGAAGCTAAGTAATTGCTGTATAACACTTTGTGGCCATAGTTCTACTAATACCCCCCTCACTGAGTTCCAGACACCCATTCTGAATCCTGCTTACTTTTCCTGAAAACCTCAGCCTGCTAACAACCTGATGCACATATCTTGTCTGCCATGAGAGTTTTCGCCCTTCTTTAGTTAAAGCTTCTTTAATAAGCTTGTGGTCATCTTTGAGTCTTGAGTTTATCACTTTTAAATGAGCAATAAACATGCTTATGATAAAATGTTATTGGGAGAGTTCCATGAGGATTCAAAATATAGCCCCAGGGCCTAACATAGAGCCTTTGACAAATGTTAGATCTCTTTCAACTTTACACTTTCTTAGTTTTATTAGGAAACTCTACAATATGGTCATTAAAAGTGGAGCTCTAGGAGCACCTGTGTGCCTCAGTCAGTTAAGCGCCCAACTCTTGATTTCGGCCTGGTCATGATCTCAAGTTCATAAGATCAAGCCCTGAGTGGACTTCAGGCTCAGCACAGAGTCCGTTTGAGATTCTCTCTCTCCTATTGCCCAATCCCTTCCCCCCAACTCCCCGTGCAGGCACTCTTTCTCTAAAATAAATAAATAAATCTTAAAAAAAAAAAAAAGAAGTAGAGTTATATATGAAAAGACAGTTTCCATTTTGAATCTTGATTGTACATTTTATTCACCATGTGACACACTGCAAGTCATATAACGTCCCTAAACTTACTCTTTTTTTTCTTTTTTTTATATAAATTCAACTAGCCAACATATAGTACATCATTAGTCTCTGATGTAGCATCCAGTAATTTATCAGTTACATATGACACCCATTTGTTCATTATATCATGTGCCTTCCTTAATGCCCCTCACCCATTTATCCTATCCCCCCACCCACTTCCCCTCCAGCAACCCTCTGTTTCCTATAATTAAGAATCTCTCATGGTTTTTCTCCCTCTCTGATGACTTCCAATTCAATTTTTCTTCCCTAACCCTATGATCCTCTGCACTGTTTCTTATATTCTACACATGAGTAAAACCATATGATAATTGTCTTTCTCAGATTGATTTCTTTCACTCAGCATAATATCATCCAGTTCCACACCTGTTGATGTAAATGCTAAGTATTCATCCTTTCTGATGGCTCAGTAATATTCCACTGTGTGTGTGTGTGTGTGTGTGTGTGTGTACACACACATACCACATGTTCCTTTTCCATTCATCTGTTGATGGACATCTCAGCACTTTCCACAGTTTGGCTTTTGTGGACATTGCTATTATGAACATTGGGGTGCAGTGCCCCTTCAGATCACTACATTTGTATCTTTGGGGGAAATACCTAGTAGTGCAGTAGCTGGGTCGTAGGGTAGCTCTATTTTAACTTCTTGAGGAACCTCAATACTGTTTTCCAAAGTTATACCAGCTTGCATTCCCACCAACAACATAAGAGGGTTCCTTTTTTTTGCATCATCGCAAACATTTGTTGTTTCCTTTCTTGTTAATTTTAGCCATTCTCACTGGTGGTATCTCATTGTGGTTTTGATTTGTATTTCCCTGATGCCAAGTCATGTGGAACATTTTTTCACATGTCTTTTGGTCATTTGTATGTCTTCTTTAGAGAAATGCCTCTACATGTCTCCTGCCCATTTATTAAATGGATTTTTTGGTTTTTGAGTGTTGGGGTTGATAAGGTCTTTATACATCTTGGACACTAGCGCTTTATCTTATATGTCATTTGCAAATATCTTCTCCCATTCCATAGGTTGCCTTTTAGTTTTGTTGACTGTTTCCATTGCTGTGCAAAAGGTTTTTGTCTTGGTAAAGTCCCAATAGTTCATTTTTACCTTTGTTTCCCTTGTCTCTGGAGACACTCCTAGCAAGAAGTTGCTGTGGTTGAAGTCAAAGAGTTTGCTGCCTGTATTCTCCTCTAGGATTTTGATGGTTTCCTGCCTCACATATAGGTCTTTCATGAATTTTGAGTTTATCTTTGGGTATGATGTAGGAAAATGGTCCAATTTTCCCAACACCATTTGTTGAAGAGAATGTCTTTTATCCCACTGGATATTCTTTCCTGTTTTGTCAAAGATTAGTTGACCATAGCATTGAGGATCCATTTCCGGGTTGTCTCTTCTACTCCATTGATCTATGTGTCTGTTTTTGTGAGAGTACCATACTGTCTTGAATATTACAGCTTTGTAAAATAGCTTGAAGTCCAGAATTCTGATGCCTCCAGCTTTGCTTTTCCATTTCAACCTTACTTCGGCTATTCAGGGTCTTTTGTAGTTCCATAAACATTTTAGGATTATTTGTTCCAGTTCTGTGAAAAATGTTGATTACATTTTGATAGGGATTGCATTTAATGTGTATGTTGCTTTGGGCAGCACAAACATTTTAACAATCTTTGTCCTTCTAATTCATGAGCATGGACTGTTTTTCCATTTCTTTGTGACTTCCTCAATTTCTTTCATAAGTGTTCCATAGTTTTTAGAGTACAGATATTTTACCTCTTTGGTTAGGTTTATCCTTAGGTATCTTAGTTTTTGGTGCAATTGTAAATGGATCAGTTCCTTGATTGCTCTTTCTGCTGCTTCATTGTTAGTGTGTAGAAATGCAAGTGACCTCTGTGCATTAATTTTATATCCTGCCACATTGCTGAATTCTTGTACGAGTTCTAGCAATTTCAGGGCAGTCTTTTGGGTTTTCTCCATAGAGTATCATGTCATCCATGAAGAGTGAAAATTTGACTCTTCTTTGCTGATTTGGATGCGTTTTATTTCTTTTTGTTGTCTAATTGCTGACGCTAGTGCTTCCAGTACTATGTTGAACAACAGTGATGAGTCCATGTCCCTGTCACGTTCCTGACCTTAAGGGAGTCTTTCCCCATTAAGTCTTTCCCCATTGAGGATGATACTTGCTGTGGGCTTTTTGTAAATGGCTTTTATGGTAGTGAGGTGTGTTCCCTTCCTCCCTATGCTGTGGAGAGTTGTAATCAAGAAAGAATGCTGTATTTTGTCAAATGCTTTTTCAGCATCTACTGTGAGGATCACATGGTTCTTGCCCTTTCTTTTATTAATGTGATGTATCGTGTTGATTGATTTGCAAAAGTTGAGCCACCCTTGCAGCCCAAGAATAAATCCCACTTGGTCATGGTGAATAATCCTCCTAATGTACTGCCTGATCCCAGTGACTAGTATCTTGGTGATAATTTTGGCATCCATGCTCATCAGGGATATTGGTCTGTAATTTTCCCTTTTGGTGGGTTCTCATGCTTTTGGGATCAAGGTAATGTTGGCCTCACTGAATAAGCTTGGAAACTTTCCCTCCATTTCTATTTTTTTTGAAAGAGCTTCAGAAGAATGGGCATTAATTCTTCTTTAAATGTTTGGTAGAATTCCCTTGGGAAGACATCTGGCCCTGGACTCTTCTTTGTGGGGAGATTTCTGATTACTGCTTCAATTTCCTTGCTGGTTATGGGTCTGTTCAGGTTTTCTATTTCTTTCTGTTTCAGTTTTGGTAGTTTATATGTTTGTCAGAGTTTATCCATTTCTTCTAGATGACCCAATTTGTTGCATATAGTTTTTCATAATATTCTCTTATAATTCTTGGTATTTTTCAGTGTTGTTTGTGATCTCTCCTCTTTCATTCATGATTTTATTAATTTGGGTCCTTTGTCTTTTCCTTTTGATAATTCTGGCTAGGGTTTTATCAATCTTATTAATTCTTTCAAAGAACAAGCTCCTAGTTTTGTTAATCTGTTCCTTTTTTTTAAAATTTCTATATCATTTATTTCTGCTCTAATTTTTATTATTTCTCTTCTCCTGCTGGATTTAGGCTCTAATTGTTCTTTTTTAAAAAATTTTATTTATTTTTTGAGAGAGAGAGAGTGAGAGAGAGGGAGAGCTCAAGCAGTGGGAGCAGCAGGCAAAGGGAGACACAGACTCCCCACTGAGCAGGAAGATAGAGGTGGGGCCAGATCCCAGGACCCTAAGGTCATGACCTGACCCAAAGGCAACCTCTTAACTGACAGAGCCACTCAGGTGCCCTCTATCTGCTCTTCTTTTTCCAGTTCCTTTAGGTGTGCGTTAAGTTGTGTATTTTACATTTTTCTTGCTTCTTGAGCAAGGCTTGTATGCTATGTACTTTCCTTTTAGGACTGCATTTGCTGCTTCCCAAAGGTTTTGAACAGTTGTTTTCATTTTCATTTGCTTGATGAATTTTTTACATTCTTTTTTAATTTCCTGGTTGACCAATCATAATGGACCTTTCTAATCTAATGAAAGGAATCTTCTGAATGCCTCAAGAAAACATGACATCTACTTGTTAAATGATAGAGTCCCTTTTGCTTTTAAAATATCAGGACGAGGGGCACCTGGGTGACTCAGTGGGTTGGGCCTCTGCCTTTGGCTCATGTCGTGATCTCAGGGTCTGGGATCAGGCCCCCCATTGGGCTCTGCTTGATGGGGAGCCTACTTCTCCCTCTCTCTCTTTGCCTGCCTCTCTGCCTACTTGTGATCTTTGTCTATCAAATAAATAAATAAATAAAATATTAAAAATATATCAGGACAACTGTCATTACCACTCCAAGTTATCAAGCTTTATATTAGTAAACTCTACTATTATTATAATGAATAAAAATATTTCATGATTTAATGAATTAACTACTATAAAGTTATTATATCACAGTAATAAAAAAGAGGAAAGTCATTAGGGCTAGAAATCAAGGATCAGCTGTAATTATCTGCAATTAAATGATATTCATTTCTGAATTCCAAGAGATTTTATAAATTATTAGGATTGATAAGAGTTAGCAAAGTGCTTGATGCAATGGCACTACTCCTATCAATAACATGTTTCTATTCTGAATATAAATTAGGTAATGAAATTAAAATATACCATCCATGAAAGCAAAAAACTACAATATTCCCAGGAATAAATTTAACAAAGATGTGCAGAGGTATTATAGAGGAAGCAATAACATTTACTCAAGGGCATTAAAATGATCTTGGTAAATGGAGAAATATACCAAATTAATTTAAAAAGTGATGACGTCAAGTAACAAAGAAAAAGTCATACAAACTATGAAGAAAATAATATTTGCTTACATAAAACCTAGAAATTATGTAAAATAAAATGTATTTATATAATACTATTAGATATTTGCTGCATATATAAGAGAAATGTAATATAATAATTAGAATATATAAAGAATCTCTAGAGATCAATAGAAAAAGAAAAAAGAAGCAAGAAAATGTATTTCAAAAAAATGAAGGAAAATTTCTATTATGTTAACTTTTTTTTAGATAGTGACTATACTAGTACTATTATTTTATTTTTCCTATAATTAAAAGATTTTAAAATTTCAAATGAAAATAAATATAAATATTTGACATTTCTATAAAATGTCTTTGGCACTATAATGTGGCTTGTGTTAATATTGCTTTAGTTTCTTATTTCCTTTGGCAGAAAAAGAATCACTTTGAAGTTACTTCAAGTATTTCCTCTTGTTGTCATTTGCATCTTTATGAGTCATTAAAAAAAATCAGTTGTCTCTTTGTATTTCTTTTGAGAAGCTTAAGTGTCATTTTACTTCCCATCAAAAACTCTTCATTAAAACAAGATCTAACACAGAGGAATCACAATTTCTTACTCATTTTTTTACCCCAACCTAAAGTATACTTAACTAATCTTGTATACTTAACTCCTGTATACTTAACTAATCTTGCTAGTTTTGACTCTGTTTACTTAACTGTTTACTTAACTAATCTTGCTAGTTTTGACTCTGTTTAGAACAGGGGCTTATTCCTACCCTTTAAAGGTGCTGCGGTGTTAAGAGTATGTTTTCTTGTGAAAGTCAATGCACATTATTAGACTCTAAGCCACTCTTTTGAGTCCTTACCTAATAAAGCTCTGAGCATACTTCTTATTAGTAAACATGGAACTCACAGTCTATTTGCTTAGTAATCTTACCAAAATAATTGCAGATGTGACTGAATACTATATGAAATAATATATTTTTCAAAGATAGTTTTCCTGTACTTTACATATAAAAATATATTCCTCATCAGGCCAATAGGATTTTCCTCTGCAGCATCATCATTTTAGTTGAAATCTGTTTCTTACTCTTACAGTTTTCAAGGAGTGGTAGATATTCCTGATTGTATTTACTAAGGGAAGCCATCAACAACTGGCATGATAATTTATTTTTGAATAAGTCAATGTCTTCACAAATTATTTCTACCAATCTAAGAAGGAAATGGAGACAATAAGACAATAATCAGGGAAGTAATTTTCATTAGCACAGTGTTATCTGTGTCATTATTGAACTGTATGTATTTGTGTAAGGGTTTGAAATAGTCTGCTTTACATTTATTTTTATGTGCCAGCTAACTTCAGCTATATCTAAAAGTAAAAAAAAAAATCCATAATATCTGTCAGGCAAAGGTCTAAATAAATTATTTTATTCTTCATGTAATCACACTAAAATATAATTTAATATTATTTATATTATATATACAAATACACATATAACAATGTGTACATATTGTGTCCACAGAATTCATCTGTATTATACATATTTATTATATGTATATGTATATTATATATTTGTATTTAATTATCAGCAGTCTCCTTCTGCTAGCATATGATTGCATTTCTTCACCCACATTTCTGGTTGCACTTCACTTAAAAATTGTATTGAATTTTGCTATTTCTGGCTTTTGATCTCTTATTCATCATTCCCCTACTGTGGTTATGGGCCCTTGACAGCGAAAATAAGATTCTTAGGTTCATGGAATTTTTATTATACAAAATGTGCATTAATGTCATTCTTATCTGCTAATGGCCTCCATAAGCAGGAGAAGCAGTGAAAGGGAATGAAAATGATTATTTATTCACCACCTTGGTAGAGCACATCACTAATGAACCATGAGCCCAGATTGTCTGAACAAATTTTCAGGGTCAGGTGGGGTCCTATCTTTTTATTTTCTTGAAAATATGCATAATAATTATTTGCCATTACATGCACAAAAATAATACATCACATTTTCAGTCCACATTTATTTTAGTAAATTGGGAATATGCTAGACATTGAAATACAAAGAGTACAATGCTTGATAAGTGAAAATGCTATTCAAGTTTCTTGTGATTCACCATAGAATACATTTTTCACTTGTGCAATAGCCAATTTGGACTCTCTCAAATTCCCCATACATCATCATTAATTTGAGAAGAATCTCTTCACATAACTGATGCTCCCTGTATTTAGAATTCAACAAATATTGGTTCAGTGTGCCTGAATTTGTGCCAGTTGCTAGGAATGTAGAGATCAGTGAAACAGTCAATATCATCAAAGAATTCCTTGTAGGAAAGACAGCATGCAAACTAATATTAAGCATGAAAAAAATCCTTTGATTATCTTGTCTTTTTTAGAAGCATTATTACAAAGTAACACATAATAGCTCAAATTTTACTTGTTCTAAAAACTTCCTATATTTATGCCATGGAATGATATTTTCTAGTTAGCAATGCAGTATTTCCATGGGGTGTGTGTGTGTCTGTGTTCACAGATGGTGCCTTACATAGATTATCATTTGTAGTCCTTACAACATATCTATATTCAGTGTATATATATTCATTCTTTCCTTGCTCAAAAATCACAGCTTCTTTGATGCCTGTACCATTTTGTTCTACTCTCACTGTACCTACTCTCACTGGATATCTAGAACTTAATCCAACTTGCCTCTTTCATTAAAGATGTTTTTGTTTTTTGTATTTTTTCACTTGGATTGGCATTTTATTCTCCATTTATGCTACTGTTATTCTCAATGATTAAGCCAACATAACACATCCTTTACTCCTGGTTCTCTGTTTTGTGACTCCCTCACTCTCAAAAAAAACTTTTTCTTAAACTTACCTCAGCCCCACATTCCTATGATCACACCCTCGACCTATTCATAACTATTAGCCATAAATATATGACTCAGACCACTTCCATTTACCTTCAGAGTGAGTTGGTCCACTCCAAAATATTTTGCCTGATTTAGATCTCCAACTTATTGGTCCACTAAACTTCTATTATTCATCCCTCATGGTCTATCTTTATTTCTCTTTTTATCCAATCAGGTCATAATCATGATATTCCGTTTCTTGCAAGCTCCTTGGATATTCCTTTTCCATGCTCCCTTCATTTTCCCCATTCAGAAGAGCCCTGATATGAGTTATCTTATTACAGATTTTATCTTGTAGTTATTCCTTTTATTGGAACATCATTTTTCCTTCCCTACTGAATTATTCCCCTCAGTTTGCCAAGACACCCTATTTAAAACCTGCAAAATACAAAACTTTTTCATCAACCCTGCATGTATCTCCCACTATTGTTCTATAGCTCTGCATTCTTTTCACAAAACACTCGAGAATGAGTTGTTTCTATTCTTATCTCAATCTCCTCTGTTTCTATTCACTCTTCAACCTACTCCATCTCCCTAAAGTTTTCACCCTCTTCTGCTATTGTTGAGATCATTGAGAACATCCCATGATGCCAAATCCAATTACTATTTCTGTTTTCATCTTATTTACCTTTTTATTAGCATTGCACACAACTGGCAACTCATGTCTTCTTGAAATAACTCTCTCCTTTTGCATCTCTTTTGATACCTATAGAGTAAATTGGCTTTTAATATCTTTTTCAATATTCTTCTCTTTTAACTCCTTATAGTACAGTAGCTAGAAACCTAAAAACATATCTTCCAGACTTCTGTATATATCCATTTACAGACATAGAAATTTAAGTAATGCCAGTGAAATGCACTAGTGAGTCTAAAATTTGAAACTGATAAAGGGAACAAAGCATAGAGCATGAATCACTCTTTTTGCTCGTGAAACATCACTATAAAACCAATTGATCTGGTGGGGTTTTTTTTGTTTTGTTTCATTTTTTGTTTTTTGTTTTGTTTTGTTTTGTTTGTTTTTTTCCAGACTCTGGCTGCGGTAGCATGATCCTGGAGCCAGAAGCTGAGACAATGCCTATGTGTTTCACCAGATTTCTGCTTATAACTTCCCTTGTTTAGAAAGCTTAGTCACCTTGTTCTGGGAGTAATTTTTGCGGAACCAGCTCAACCATCAAGATTGTAAGCATCTAAATTTTTGTATTTAACTCCAATTTGCTTAAATCTGATAGATTGGATTCTCTTATCTGAAACTGAATTCTGATTGAAGCAGTCTGTAACATTCTTCCATCTGTTCCTTTTATTTCTCCTGTTGCTACTTTAAAGTCTTCTCAGAGAGCAACTTTTCCTCTATTCAACATTAAACATTAAAGTACCCCAGCCAACTATCCTGAGATCACTTCTCTTCTTTAACTAAATACTCTTCCCAGATAATCTCATTTAGGCTCATGCTTTATAATACCATCTGTATACTGATGATGTCAAACACTTTTCATCTTTCAGTTTACATGGTCTCTGACCTCTAGATTTGTATATCAAATTCCTTACTTCATATTATCACTTGGATATCCAAGACACATATTAAATATTCATTTTTTGAAATAGGACCATGATCCACAAGTACTACTTTTACTGCCCCATGAAATGTATCTTTCCAGTGTTAATTATTTTGATAAAGGGCTCAGCAAGCAACTTGAATACCTCAAAATTTTGTAGAGACTTTTACTTAATTTTCACAAAAAACTTATGCAAGAGATGTTAGTATTATTCCTATTTTATGTAAGAATAAGTTTAGGGAGGGAGGCAAGATGGTGGAAGAATAGGGGACCTCTGTTCATCTGGTCCCTTGAATTTAGCTAGATATTTAACAGATCCTTCTGAAGATCCATGAATTCAACCTGAGATGTAAGAAAAGAATTGCTGGAATTCTACATTTCGAACAGCCACCACTTTTTGCAAGGTAGGAGGTATGGAGACATGAATCTGAGGAGATATATTTGGAGATAAATCACAGGAGTAGGGATCCTCAGTAAACCAGTTACAGGAAAGTGATACAGCAGTGGAGTGCAAAATTGGAACTCTTAGAAGCCTGCTGTGATGAGGGACATCTCAGCCTGAAAGATGCTCAGGTGGCAAAGTAGGGCAAAATCCTGGGTGGGCCAGTATGGTCTTAGGATTCCTGGGGTCACAGAAAGACTGTGGTGCATGAGTTGGCAGAGTTCCCAAACATTGGAGCAGGGAAACTGGCTATAGGCAGCAAGCTGTGGAGTGGGTTTTCAGCCTGGTTTGCCATACACCCTGAACAAGTGAAACATGGCAGGATCCAGCAGGATCTGGCAACTGCTCTCCACGCAGGGGCCCTGAGAAGGGCAGAAACAGGGTGACCTTCCTCCATCCCCTGGGAGGGGTGGCATAGGATTGTCCACAATCCCACAACCACTCCCCCAACCCCCCGACCGAGAGGAGGATTGGTGCAGGTGCTCACTGTAGGAATCTGCAGAGTTCGGCACACACAAAAGTGAAAACTGCTTTTCCTGAGGGTTTATTGAAGAGAGGGGGCTGAGATCATTCGGCTTTGGGGATGGAGATTGGAGTGCCACCATTTTTATTTTCATCCTCTAAAGTGGCAAGGAGAGTCTTCAGAAAACAAAAGCCACATAGAGCAATTGAAGCAATTTATACTCAGCCTGGCCCCCTGGCAAGGGGTGGTGCAACTCCACCCAGGCAAAGACACCTGAGAATCAGTGCTGCAGGTCCTTCCCCCAGAAGACCAGTTGGAACATCAGGCCAATACCAAGTTTACGGAGCACACAGAACTGCAAAACTCCAGCACTAGGGGAAAATAGTATATCAAATTTGAGTTTTTTCCTCATCATTCTTTTATCTTTCAGCTTAAAATTTTCTTTTTCAACTGTTTCTCATTTTATCAACTCTTTGTTTTTAAGCCTTTTTAAAACTTTCATTTTTAGACATACATTTTGTAGACATATTCTTCATTTTTGGCTTCCGTTCTCTGTATTCAATTTTATTTTTTGCATATGTACAAGTTTTGTTTTCTTTACAATTTTGGGATTTAGTGCCTTCAAACAGCAGAACAAAATACATATAGGTCCTAGTAGATCACCCTGTTTTGTTCACCTGGGAGATTGTATTCTCTCTTTTTTCCCTCCTTTTCTTTTCTTTTTTGGTTTCTGACTTCTTCACATTTGTCTAGTGTGTATTTTGCTTGGGTCATCAATACACAAGCTAACCTTACACCTAAAGAAGCTGGAGAAAGAAGAGCAAATAAAGCCTAAACCAAGCAGGAGAAGAGAGATAATAAATATTAGAGCAAAAATCAATGAAATGGAAACCAACAGAAGACCAGAAAAAGGTCAACCAAACTAGGAGCTTGTTCTTTGAAAGAATTAATAAGATTGATAAAACCCTAGCCAGAATTATCAAAAGGAAAAGACAAAGGACCCAAATTAATAAAATCATGAATGAAAGAGGAGAGATCACAAACAACACTGAAAAATACCAAGAATTATAAGAGAATATTATGAAAAACTATATGCAACAAATTGGGTCATCTAGAAGAAATGGATAAACTCTGACAAACATATAAACTACCAAAACTGAAACAGAAAGAAATAGAAAACCTGAACAGACCCATAACCAGCAAGGAAATTGAAGCAGTAATCAGAAATCTCCCCACAAAGAAGAGTCCAGGGCCAGATGTCTTCCCAAGGGAATTCTACCAAACATTTAAAGAAGAATTAATGCCCATTCTTCTGAAGCTCTTTCAAAAAAAATAGAAATGGAGGGAAAGTTTCCAAGCTTATTCAGTGAGGCCAACATTACCTTGATCCCAAAAGCATGAGAACCCACCAAAAGGGAAAATTACAGACCAATATCCCTGATGAGCATGGATGCCAAAATTATCACCAAGATACTAGTCACTGGGATCAGGCAGTACATTAGGAGGATTATTCACCATGACCAAGTGGGATTTATTCTTGGGCTGCAAGGGTGGCTCAACTTTTGCAAATCAATCAACACGATACATCACATTAATAAAAGAAAGGGCAAGAACCATGTGATCCTCACAGTAGATGCTGAAAAAGCATTTGACAAAATACAGCATTCTTTCTTGATTACAACTCTCCACAGCATAGGGAGGAAGGGAACACACCTCACTACCATAAAAGCCATTTACAAAAAGCCCACAGCAAGTATCATCCTCAATGGGGAAAGACTTAATGGGGAAAGACTCCCTTAAGGTCAGGAACGTGACAGGGACATGGACTCATCACTGTTGTTCAACATAGTACTGGAAGCACTAGCGTCAGCAATTAGACAACAAAAAGAAATAAAACGCATCCAAATCAGCAAAGAAGAGTCAAATTTTCACTCTTCATGGATGACATGATACTCTATGGAGAAAACCCAAAAGACTGCCCTGAAATTGCTAGAACTCGTACAAGAATTCAGCAATGTGGCAGGATATAAAATTAATGCACAGAGGTCACTTGCATTTCTACACACTAACAATGAAGCAGCAGAAAGAGCAATCAAGGAACTGATCCATTTACAATTGCACCAAAAACTAAGATACCTAAGGATAAACCTAACCAAAGAGGTAAAATATCTGTACTCTAAAAACTATGGAACACTTATGAAAGAAATTGAGGAAGTCACAAAGAAATGGAAAAACAGTCCATGCTCATGAATTAGAAGGACAAAGATTGTTAAAATGTTTGTGCTGCCCAAAGCAACATACACATTAAATGCAATCCCTATCAAAATGTAATCAACATTTTTCACAGAACTGGAACAAATAATCCTAAAATGTTTATGGAACTACAAAAGACCCTGAATAGCCGAAGTAAGGTTGAAATGGAAAAGCAAAGCTGGAGGCATCAGAATTCTGGACTTCAAGCTATTTTACAAAGCTGTAATATTCAAGACAGTATGGTACTCTCACAAAAACAGACACATAGATCAATGGAGTAGAAGAGACAACCCAGAAATGGATCCTCAATGCTATGGTCAACTAATCTTTGACAAAACAGGAAAGAATATCCAATGGAAAGAAGTAGCTAAATAAATAAGAAAAATTCTGCTTAGGATTCAATTTTGAGCAAAAAAAAAATTATCATAAAATGTAAGTTAATGAAGCCTTTGGAGAAAGAGAATATTTATGCCTTGGGTTAAACAGGTAGGAAAGCTAGAGATATTCATACATATATCTGAGATTGGAAGAAAATACTGAATATTCTAAACAAATGGAAATATATCATAAGAAAGCTGTATATATCTCACTGTTCCACTAGAAATTACTCTGAATTTTCAAGTAATTACTAGATAAAATACATTGAGAATTTTTAAAGCAATATTTCACAAACAAAATCTCTTTTGTTGTCATTATCAATATGACTTAAGTGAACATAGTAAAGCATTCAAACAGCTCAAAAATTAATTTCTTACATTTTTTCAAACAAGAAAAAATAAATCTTTGTACATTTCTAGACTGCCAGACTTACCTCTAGAGATAACCATCAACAAGAGTTTTTTGTGCTTTCTTACAAAAGATGTGCAGGGATATCTATATTTCTATCTAGATAAATATACCTGCATGTGTATACATGTGTGTGTGTGTGTGTGTGTGTGTGTGTGTGTGTGTATGCAAATAATATTTGTTACTCTAATTGTGTTGCCACAGGTAAAAGTTCACTAAATGCACCATTCAATAGCTATTAGGAGGCAATATTATGTCTGATTATAAGTATTGACTCATGGCAACACAGTTGATTTGAATAGAAATCCAAACTCAGCCACTAGTCAGTTATGTTACCATGGGAAAATTTTGTAATTTCTCTCTGCTTCATTTTCCATATTTATAAAAGTGCAGATGATAAAATAGTATTTACTTCATAGGGCTGATAAGATAAAATGTATAAATTCATATGAAACACTTAGATCAGTGCCACGTAAAAAAATCGCTCAATAAAAATTAGCTAACATTATAGTATTATCCTAATTTTCTCATTTTTTAATGTTTTAAAGATTTTCTCCTATTTGCACATACAGATCAAACTTAATCTTTTTAATCGCTACATAGTATTTTCCACTTGGTGGATATTGTGATGATCAGACAATATCATACATTGTAGGGATCAGTTAAACAGTATCATCATAATAAGTTTAGTTTACATGAATATGAAAAAATACACTTAACATATGTTCTTACAAGGAGAATTACTGGTTTGAAGAATATAACATAAATATATAAATAATGACCTACACAGTGACAAAAAACTTTACAAAGCATACTAAATAGTTTCAGATGCATTGGGAAAAGGATTGTGGAAAATGCTATAAGTAATAACTTTTTTTTACAATTATGTTTGGAGCACAGACCACAAAGGCATAGGCTTCTGGTTGGTTAGTGATGAAAAGTATAAAAATTAATAAGAATAGAAAACTTAATATCCATATTTCTCCTCTTTTTTCTTTTTCAGGGTTATGGTCTTCAGATGAAAAACCTGAAAACCTAAAATCCAGTATGTGCAGAAGGGCAACATGTACCTTTCCAGATGCTTTAGAAACTTGTGGCTAAAGTTATTCAATGACCATTGAGAGTCAGCTATCTTGAGGTGAAAAATGCCCAAGATCTGAGATTGGAGGACCAGGTGAATTTTTTTTTATTTCTCATAATGATCTGGTAGATGTCTTTTACCAAGCTAACTTTCTGAGTTTATCTTGCTCAATTGTAAAATAAAATATCGAATAATTGTCCATCAACTACTTTCTTTTTTCTCTCTAGTTTTTTACTCTTTTTTTTTTCAAGTTGGCTTTCTTTTTCCATTTTCCATGTGCTATATTGTAATAGAATGATTTGAAACATATCATGCCAGTCTCATCTTTTATGTTTCTCTTCCCTCAGCCCTTCTTTATTACTCTCTGTTAAGTCTTCATACAGATATATGTTTTTGGCTTAACTTTGCTGCCTATGGGCATATGCTTGAATCCTTCATCGATCTGTTGTTTTATTGCTAATAAGCCACATTTTAAAATGCCAGACTCAACATACTCTTATTCACTTTATAACATTTGTACTCATTATTTGGAACACCACTCAATAGCTTAAAAGTTAAGTATTATGATACAAGTGTATGTCATGGTGAACTAAACAAAAACATCTCTTATGTTACCATTGGATTGCTATGAGTGCATTTCTCTGCACTTCATTTAGTTGATAAGCCATTAATTAAGATGAAAAGGTAAAAATTCACAATTCATAGTGTGCATGCTAATGTAAAATTCCTGTTTTTCTCAAGCTATATTTTTCTAATTATGAAATTTGAAAATTCAAAAAGTATGTCCATAAAAATTTAGATTACAACTGAGAGACAAGTCTTTTTAATATTTAATTCTATTTTCTGCCATATTTTTACATCGATAGTAACTTAATTATACACACACACACACACACACACACAAATATGTTTTCTACTTAGTTCTTTCATTACATGCATATAATTTATCCTATGCTTTGCACCTCTTGTAGACACTCATTAAAATGAGTGCGATATATCATAGATCTATGTCATTTCTGCATTTAGATTACTTCCATTTTTTATAAATAGGACACCTATGAGTAAATTATTGTGTAACACATTTTATGTATTTAGAATTATTTCTGAACCAGAGTATGCAGATTCCAAAGATATTCAGGTGCACTCCTCTCAAAGTTAAGAAGGGTTGACCTGGAATACTGATAAACTAGGAATAATCTTGCATTTGGAATCAAGATATCTGGACTCACAAATTCAGCATTTTAATCAATAAAATCTAAAAGAATTATAGTAATAATCATTGAGGTAATATTTGTAAAACTAGATTGTAAAATATAAGTGTGCATACATAATAGTCCTAATCATTATTTGTAACAGTAAAAAAGTGATATCAATTTAATAACCAATAAAGGTTGAGGAAGAATTGTTTTGAAGACAAATCTATGTTATGAGAGTATATTGTTTTGTGCTTTATGTGTGAAGTTTCATGCTGCAAATGGCATAATTTGTGTTCCTAAAAAAGATGAAATTTATGCTTATATAAGATATTGATCCTCAGAGACTTACTCATGAGTTTATTATGCACTCTTTTTGCTTCCTGCTTGTCAAATAATTATATGAAATCTAATTAAACAATATCCAATTTATAATATAATTATGAAAGTAATTTAATTACTATTTTGAAATTAAGTTGTACAAAAGAAGATATTCAGAATAATTTTAAGTGACATTAGAAAATTCCTCAGACTCTCTCAGATAAAGCCTCTTTTTTCAAAGGTAAACTGTGTCCCACCTATCCCCTAATCTTTGTGTGTACTAAATTTATAAGTAGCCTCAGATCAACTTTCTCCTTCCTCCTACTATATTGACCAACTCCCTAGGTGAGTTAGGACAAATAGTTGGCTTTTAGATTAGATTCATAACAATCAACAATATTATCCTTTACTAAGTCTCACTAATTATTTCAAGAATAACCACAAGGCATGGGCAAAGCAGAGAAAGATACAGGATTGCCAGTGCTGCTGCAATCCTGGTCCTTTCTTGCCTCATTAAGATATTCTCTGACTCAGATGTAACATATTAGTTTTTTAAATAATGTAATGCAGCCATGTCACTACATAAAAGGGAGCTATTTTGATCTTAAAACATTTCCCTTTTATTCTCTAATAGTTAGAGAACTATGTAACATATTCTAGGAAACTATGTCCTATAAATCCAGATTCTAGGAGTTGGGCAGCATAGGTAAACCTAGATAGACCAAGTACATCTTGCTAGAAGCACTTCATAGATGTACTCTCCCGCTAGCAAATAACATTAGTGTGTTTGTCAATAGGTCTTTGAATAGCATATTTTCAAGGAGACTTGGTCTCCTAGTTTGTTTGTTTTGGTTAGTTTTCCATTTATATCTTTGTAAAGGGAGTTCCACTGCTAACCATTTCCTGTCCACTAAGACTCAGCTTTGAATTAATACTACTTCAACAATTATTTATGGAATACCTATGTTGCACCAAAAATAACTCTAGATGATTGTGATATAAGGATAAATAAGGCAGGCAAGGTCTTTCCATTTGTGAGGCTTACGGTCTAAGGGAAAGAGACAGGTAATAAGGAAGTAAAATAGATGAGATCATTATGAATTGTAATACAAGCTATTAATAAAATGAAATAAGAGTGATACTAGAAAAACAGTGTGAGATGGGACTAATTTTCATTGTGGAGTCAATGAAAGCCTCATTGAAGAGTGGTCTTTGTACTCAAACTTTGGTTGCTCAATAATAAATCAAGTACCTAGCATACAAATTGAAGCCTTACTTTAAAAAAAAAAAGATTTTATTTATTTATTTGACAGATAGAGAAATCACAAGTAGGCAGAGAGGCAGACAGAGAGAGAGGAGGATGAATGTTCCCCACTGAGCAGAGAGCCCAATGCCCTGCTCGATCCCAGAACCCTAAGATCATGACCTGAGCTGAAGGCAGAGACTTAAACCCACTGAGCCACCCAGGTGTCCCTGGACCCCTACTTTAAAAACTTATGTGATGTTATATGTAAGTGATGAATCACTAAATTCTACTCTTGAAACTAAAAACAATAAATAGGTAGATAATAGATAGATGACAGATAATAGATAGATAGATAGATAGAGATAAAGTTGATATACCCCAGAGAATTTTCCCCCAAAGAAAGTCTTATACAGTCTACAATAATCCCAGTTTCTGATTGTGATCTTACTTTCAATATTCTGATTGCAATGAGTCCTTATACTGCTGCTCTAATTTAATCCAAGAATTGCTTAACATCTCTACTTCTGCTGAATCCCTACGAGTAGGCTGGAAGCTCTTGAGATGAAACTGGAATTCATACACCTCTTTAGATACCACACTTTCAATTTGTGCTTCCTCATCTCAAGAACAATACCCATAGCAGATTCTCAGGTTTCTCCCTCATCTTTACTCAACTGCTCAATGTTGTTAAGGACACAATGTGACTTCTCTCAATGAGCTGATAAGAGTTATTATTAAAACTGAAGTTCTTTTATCTTGAAATATGCAAACAAAAATCATATTAGTCTCTGAAATGTTTATGAATGATTATAAACAGTAAATTGGTATGTAATATTTAATGATGATGATTGGCAGTGATCTGAGAGCCATACATGAATAATGCTATGGAGAACAGTAGATTCAGTTTGTATTTGGAAAGATCAAACCTGAACTTTGAAATTGGGCAATTTCAATTTTATGAAACATTTTCCGTTGTTAAGCTAGGCTTACATGTCTATTTTTAAATTCTAATTCCTCAAACAGTGAGACTTGGGAAATACCACAGTCCAAGAGAAAATATTGTTAGACTAATCAATTCAGTTTTAAGTATCAGAAATTGAGAGAAAATTTAGATGTAAAGCTATAACTGCTGTCTTTGTCACATTCCATAGACTTCAACAAACACTGTTGGCTCTAATTTCTAAATACATCACAAATCCGTTCATTCCTCACTACTCCCACTATTCCCACAAGTCAACTCACTATCATCTGGTATCTAACTTCTACCACCAGTTGGATTTCCGCTCTCTGTGCTTAACTCCTTAAACTCAGTTTTTCATACAGCTGATGAGTGACTCTCCTCTAAAAACTGTTTTTATTTTGGAAAGTTCAAATGTATACAAAGTACACAAATTAATATAATAAACTCCAAGTACTCCCTAACAATTATCCATGTTCTTCCATTCTCCACCCAGTTTTTATTACTTACCTGATAATTATAACATGAAAACATTTATTATTATTTCATCTTAATTTATTTTACTGAAGTAAAACTCATATATATTTGCTATACTAAAGTTATCCAATTCCCTTTCCATTGTTTTGCCATTGTAGAATGCTTTATCAAGGCTTCTGCTTTCAGAATTATCCAGGTGGGAAGCAAATCTACATGGGTGACAAATTCCAGAGCATACATCAGGTGTTTAATTTATCTGAAATTTCCCATACTACCTCACTCCGGTTCCATATAACATTGAGGCCGTCATGCTGAGGTTAAAGTGAGTGATATGCCAGTTACCCCTGAAATGAGTGGTTCCCTTAAGGGATCACTTAATTCTCTGGGGACTTGCTCTCCACTTTCCACATAAGGATGAGAGTAACACTGCCCTTTACATCATCAATAGAAAGAATAAGAAAGATAACACTTCTCAAGCATACATTATTTTTTAACAAAGTTACCATCATGGAATGCCTGGGAGGCTCAGTCCTTAAGCGTCTGCCTTCCGCTCAAGTCATGATCCCAGGGTCCTGGGATGGAGCCCCACATCAGGATCCTTGCTCAGCAGGAAGCCCGCTTCTCCTTCTCCCAGTCCCCTTGCTTGTGTCCCACTCTGGCTGTGTCTCTCTTTCACTGTCAATTAAATAAATAAATAAAATCTTAAAAAAGAAAAAAGTTACCATCACATGTCAACGATACTTTAATTAAAAAACAGAAATACCCAGTGGATTTGGAATACTGATGCCTCCAATGATTTAAATAAACTAAGTAGATGGCAAAAAAAAGAAAAAAGAAAGAAAGAAAGAAAGAAAAGAAAGTTGGCATCACTTCAAAAAGTTTTAAAGTGTTACCTTTTTAGCCCCAGATTAAAACTTTATGGGATAAAAATTCCATAGCAGAAAATAAAATTAAGTAATAAATCATGAATTCATATTTTATATAATTCATGGAAGTCATGTCTACAATATATTTTATTCACTTAGAAATGTCTGAGGGTATGTCCTAGGTAAGCTTTCCTAGTTCCTTTTGAAAAGGAAGATTTCTTCCAAATCTTTCTGTTCAAAGGGGAAAGAAGCTTGGAGAGATGAAAGAGTCAGAACTATATTGACAAAATTAAGAGAAAGTGTAGTCTATCACAGAAAAATAATACACTGACAGCGAAATCTGTCACGTTGTTGAATAAGACCCTGTGGACATAATGGGAACGGTATCTTCTAGATAACTAATGGTAGTCTGATCTCATTGGTAAGGCATATAAATGGGAAACATAGAAGAAAGTTCTACTTTCAATTTTACGATCTATTTAGGACCCCCATAGAAAAAGGCCTTGAAACATTTGTCTGAGCAACATAGTGCATTTGACTGAGTGTATTTATTTATCCCTGGTCACCCTTTGTAAACAGGAAAAAATATTTCTTCATTTTATTTCTGAAACCCTAGAAAATGATGAAAATATTCTTCTTCACCATTTTTTAAAAGTTTTTGTTTTTACTGTGTTGTGTTTAGCCCAGTGGGGGTGTGTGGGTGGCTCAGGTCATGATCTCAGGTCCCTGCTCAGTGGGGAGCCTGCTTCTCCCTCTCCCTCCACCCCTCCCCCTGCTTTTGCTCTCTCACTCTCTCTCTCTCTTTCTCTCTGTCAAACAAATAAATAAAATCTTTAAAAACAAAAAAGGAAAGCAGATTGAATATGTGGAAAATTCTTTTTCCCCAAGGACTGTAAGTGGCACATACTGCTTCTGTCAACATTTCATTGACTTGAACTATTCACATAGCCTTATTAGACACAACTGAACTGAGATTTGTAGTACCAAAAATTTTTCATGAAATTTGTGAAAAAAAGATCTGGAAGAAGACATTCTCTAACAAGAAATTACACTAAGGGCAAGGAAAAAAAGCATTTTGTCTATAAAATAAAAATCTTTAATTTTCAAATCTGGAGCCCTGTTTTCTAGTTTAATTAAGAGAGAATAGGCTAATTTTGATAAATGTACATAGAAAATGAGTGCTTGGACTTTTAGAAATATTGTTTTAACTTAAAATCATAAAATATAGTAATTCTGCTTTCCTTAAAATATTCTAGCATTTTACTAAATGTGCATGCATGATCCCCAGCTTCCGTTACTCTGCCCTTGTGTGATCCCCTCTCCTTGAGTGTCAGCGCGATCTGTGACTTGCTTCTAGAAAAAAGAATATGTGAAAGTGATGGGACATATGCAATTGTGTATAAATGTGTATGTAATTATGTTACAAAGGGCTGTAGTCTCCAGCTTGCTGGATTCTCTCTCTCCTTTACAGGCTAACCGGCAGTTGGTAAACTCCACATGGAAGCACACTGTGAGGTCATCTTTAAGAGCTGAAGGCAGGGACGCCTGGGTGGCTCAGTTGGTTAAGTGGCTGCCTTCGGCTCAGGTCATGATCCCAGCGTCCTGGGATTGAGTCCCGCATCGGGCTCCTTGCTTGGCGGGGAGCCTGCTTCTCCCTCTGCCTCTGCCTGCCATTCTGTCTGCCTGTGCTCGCTCGCTCTCCTCTCTCTCTGACAAATAAATAAAAAAATCTTTAAAAAAAAAAAAAAAAGAGCTGAAGGCAGCCTTCATCCAACAGCCAACGAGAAACTAAAGCACTCAGTTTCACAGCTGTAATGAGTTGAATTATGCCAATAACCTGAGTGAGTCAGTCAACCCTCACCTGAGACCAAAATCTCACCTGACATTTTGACTGCAGCCTTTCAGAAGGACCAAACTAATCTATGCCTGAACTCCTGACCCACAGAAATTGTGAGGTAAAAAATATATGTTGTTTTAAGCTGCTGCGTTTGGGGTAATAGTAGTATTATGTAGCAGTGGACTACTAATACACATGTCAGGAGCAAGACTCAAAATTTTACATAAACGAGGACCAAATAACTAAGAGGGGACATTGTCCTTGTTCTAACAGCCAGAGAATTGTGGGAAGGAAAAACTGGCAAGAGATCAGAATGTGAAATCTTCATGCTATGTGTCTGACTTTTCTTTTTAGCCAAGAAAAAACACTATACTTTATATAAATAGGGTATTACTGAGAGCACAAGGGAGTCTTGCCCTTCTCTCCTGCTTAATATCCTGTAAAGATATCACCTTTTAGTTTGTCTCTCACCGTGCTTATTAGGGGTGTGTGTGTGTGTGTGTGTGTGTGTGTGTGTGTAGAGAAGCAGAAGAGAGAGAAAAAGAATGAAACACAGAACCGTATTTTTTGGCACCTATGTTCAAAACTGGATGAGCATAGTGATTATAATAAAGAAGGAGATGAATCTGCCTGACTTTGAAAATAAACAGGAAGAAAGAAGAAAACGTTTCTTATTTTCAAAATGAAATCCCTCTCTTTTTAATATTAGAACATTTATAGAAAACTTTATGGATGTTCCTGGGTATTAAGGAAAAGATTCTCACTCCTAATGGAGGATTTGTGTTGGTCTGTATTCAGCATTAGAAAATGAAAACCTCTTTTTAATGTGTAGTTAGTAAATGAAGTGTGAAGCTTCCCTTTTAGATTAATGCAAAAGCAGTTCTTAAGGCTTAATGCCAAAAGGAAGAAAAATGATGAAATGACTCACATATAACTTCTCTTCTGAAAATCAATGAAAGGATGGAGGTGCAAACAATGTTAGGAAAATAAGTAAGAGCATGTACTTTACAAACTTAGTTTAAAATATGAAATTCGAGTTGTGGAATGAAAGCAGCTTCTTAATCTAAGAATTACCAAGCTTCAAAACAGAAAAGAAAAAATTTTCACGAAAGGACTTCAAGGAACGAAAATGATACTGGAGAAAGATTTAAGTGACTTCTAGAAAACAATGAAAAGAGAAAATTTTAAAGGAAAGGCAAGCAAGAGAAGCTGTTTGTGCCGAATCTCCCATTGTTCTCCCCTTGCACCACTGTTATACACTACAGTCTCCGTCTCCCTCTCCTTGCCTTTCTTCCAGAAGCTGCCACCTGCTTGATCCTTCATTGTTCTGAAATCTCTAAGTCAGCCTGTGTAGGGAAATGCAGTCTTCAAGTATGTCCTGCTTATCCTGCTCCCACAGATAAACACTAAGCCTTTTGTTTATACTTTCTTTCTTTACATGGAGTTTAGTTCTTTACATTTTTATGGAAAGACAGAAGTTAATACAAACTACAAACCTGGTTACCTGGATATAGCACGTAATCCTCAGGAGCGCTTATAGTTCAAGAGACCTGTTAAGATGACATACAAAATTTGAAGACTTTCCAACCCCAGTTCCTTAAGAACCTCTATTATTAATCCACGGTGGAGTTCCTTCTCACATGCTCCATCTCTGTTCTAAAGACTGAATCAGCTTTTCTTAGAATTCTTTTTTATTTTATTTTATTTTATTTTTTCAGTGTTCCAAGGTTGTTTATGCACCACACCCAATGCTCCATGCAATACATGCCCTCCTTAATACCCACCACCAGGCTCACCTATCCACCCTCCCCCCCCACCAAAACCCTCAGGTTGTATCTTGGAGTCCACAGTCTCTTGTGGTTCATCTCCCCCTCCGATTTATCCCAATTCACTTGTCCCTTCCTTCTCCTAATGTCCTCCATGTTATTTCTTATGCTCCACAAGCAAGTCAAACCATAAGATAATTGACTTTCTCTGCTTGACTTACTTCACTCAGCATAATATCCTCCAGTCCCGTCCATGTTAATACAAAAGTTGGGTATTCCTCTTTTCTGATGGCTGTGTAATACTCCATTGTAAAATGGACCATATCTTCTTTATCCATTTGTCTGTTGAAGCGCATCTTGGCTCTTTCCACAGTTTGGTGATTGTGGCCATTGCTGCTACGAAAATTGGGGTACCTATGGCCCTTCTTTTCACTACATCTGTATCCTTGGGGTAAATACCCAGTAGTGCAATTGCAGGGTCATAGGGTAGCTCTATTTTTAATTTCTTAAGGAATCTCCACACAGTTTTCCAAAGTGGTTTTAGGAGAATTTTTGACAATCCTCTTCCCTTTCCTTTCCTGAACGTAATTGTATTTGTCTTCTCTCTCTCTCTTTTTTCTCTCCCTCTCTCTCTTCCTGTCTGTAATGCTGTGAGTAGACAATGTGGGGTCTCAAAAGATAGACTTGACAGCTAGAAAGATATTTATTTTCCTGTTTGTGGGGTTTTTTTTTAAGATTTTATTTATTTGACAGAGAGAAAGAGATCACAAGTAGGCAGAGAGAAAGGGAGAAGCAGACTCTCCACTGAGCAAAGAGCCCAATGCTGGGCTCAATCCCAGAACCCTGAGATCGTGACCTGGGCCAAAGGCAGAGGCTTAACCCACTGAGCCACCCAGGTGCCCCTGTTTGTGTTTTTTTAGGCACTTTTTCTCTGCTTCATTTCAACAGAGTAAAAATCACTGCTCAGTGCATCTGATATAGATATAGAATTATCACATTTGCTTTCTCTTTTTTTTCTTATTTAGAGACATGATCTCTAGGTCCTTCTTTTCTAATATTATGGTTTGTTCTCTAGTTTGTCTCTAACCCATTCATCTGTGTTCACTTTAATCATAAAATGCTATTTTGTTGCATGTTTTGTAATTTATGAATATGACATATATATTGTTCATATCTAAGAATATATTTCTCTCATCTAGCACCTTCCTAGTACTTGAATGCTGTTGCTTCTTTCAGTTGTGTGATGGATATTTTTCAGTTGCCCCTTCAGAGGCTATATACTCATTCTCTAGCCTTCTGTGTTTCCTGGAAGTATGACCCTTATGGACTGTACCAGTTGAGCTCTTGCCTTTGGCTTCTAGTTGAGTTCAGCCAATGGGAGACTGCAGCAGGAGATCAGAGGGCAGACTAAGAGCGAGAGCTGATCCTTGGCTCCATCTCTACCAGGTCTCAGTGCTGATGGAGCCCTTAACCAAAAGCCAGATATCTTGTTACTTTGCCTTCTCCCTGTGCTACAGTCAATCTCTCTGGGTTCAAGTAACTGCCTCCTCCCTTTATCCATTCAAGCTGGAAGTGATAATGGTTCTCCACTTTTTTACTAACCTGAGGGTGGATCTTCATTCCTTTTTTATTTACCTTAACCTGCCACACCAGTTAAATTGTTCCTTTATTGGGGCGCCTGTGTGGCTCAGTGGGTTATAGCCTCTGCCTTCGGCTCGGGTCGTGATCCCAGGGTCCTGGGATCGAGCTCCACATGGGCTCCCTGCTCAGTGGGGAGCCTATGTCTCCCTCTCCCTCTGCCTGCCACTCTGCCTACCTGTGCTTTCTCTCTATCCATCTGTCAAATAAATAAAATCTTTAAGGAAAAAAAAAAAAAAAAAAAACAGGAGTCCTAACTTAATGCTCTATCCTAGCCAGTCTCTAATGCTTAAGTAAGAACATTGTTGTGAAAAGAATGATTGCTTTTATTATCTATCAAATAATTCACTCAAGGAAATTTTATTTTCTCTCCTTGTGACTTTGGTCTCAGTGAAACACACTTACCAAGGAACACAGTCACTGTTTTGACAAATTGGAAACCGGCACTGCCTCCCAGCCATGCTGGAGTCCTCAGGCTGCTGACCCTGAGCAGAGATTACCAAGGGGAAATGGGTCTTCTGCCACACAATGAGAAGACAGAACTCTATCTGGAACTAGGGAATTCTGTAAATTATCTCTTGTTACTTCATGTTCAGTAATAATGGTCAGTGAAAAACTGCAAAGAACCTTTATGGACAGGACCTCCATAGACTCATCAGATCCTGCAGAAATTATTTTGGAAACCTAGAATAAAGAAGCTATGATTTTCACATTGAATAATAAAAGATTCTAGCCTCTCCACTATTGCTAATCACAAAGGACTTTACTATTGTTATTGTTTTCTTTTACCCATACCCACAAATCTTTAAATGGTCTATTAAAATCTCCTCAAATAACCCATTTGAGAGAGTCATCTGTTTCCTTCTGGGATCTAATTGATACATACCAATTTATTTTAAAAAATCTTCTGTTGCTGCACATTTAGATTATTTCCCTCAACCTATGTTTTAGATGAGCACTATACATCATAATAGCTAAATAATTTTCCCCATTGAACCTAGGTATATAGAATTGGATTAATCACAATCATGTTTCATGACATACTATTATATTTGTTTTTTATGACCCTTTTTATTTATTGCATTCATTTACTTACTTAAATTATTCATTTGTATAATAACATAGTGAACACTCATGAACCCACAATCTTACCCAATGACTAGACTAGTAATTCTAAAGTATATCTACAAATATACCCCTTCCATGTTCAATTCTTCTTCTTCCCCATGAAATTTCCCTAGAGGTAATCAACATCCTAAACTGTGTATTTATTATTTACTTACACCACATTTATATCCAATGTGAAAATGATATGTTTAGTTTTATCTATTTTTTGAATTTTATAAAAACTATTATTTAAAAAGACAGGAGGAGGTATATATCCTAAGGACACACAAAGGGTTAACAAAACATAAAGAGATGCTCAGCTTCACTAGTAAATAAAGAAATTCAAATCCAGACAGCAGTGAAACATTTACACCAGTTTTGATAGGCAGAAATTAGGAAATCTGAACACATCAAGAGTCCAAAGACATGTGGAGTTACTGGTAACAATATAAATTGATTCAAAGTCTTTGGAAAATAATATGGCTTTTTCTTGCAAAGCTAAGCATTTCAATACCCTGCAACCAGAACTTCCACTCATACATATATTTTGGCAAAAGTAGCATGTAGCATGTAGAGAATGTTCATTACAGCACCATTCACTAAAAAAAGGTAGAAATATAAGTGCACATTGAACAAGAGAGAAAGGATAAATGCGAATAAATCTGACACGTGTCCATTTCACAGAAGTATTTCTATGTCTCTATTAATCAGGCATCTTACCTGGCCTGAAAACTAGATTATCTAAGGCTATGCTGTTAGATATAATAATAATAGTAATAATAAAAAGATAATAAAAATGATAGGATAAAGAGAAATGTGTTTTCTATGTCAAAGGGACAATTTACTTATGTAAAAACCTTCTCTGAAAGGTTGCTTCCTTTTTCATTGCCATCTGCCTTGAACAAAAAGAAATGAGGTTTAAAGTGTTCTGTATAACTATTAACAAATGCAATGGTAATGGTCATATTAACATTAAGGAAGTTTGGTCTTTTCATTAGAAAAAATAAAGCAGCTTAGGGATAAATAGAAAAGTGAGTATTATGTAGTCATAACAGATGTTCCTAAAGGGCATAAATGGATCCAAAAGGTTTGGGTTGCTGTTAGAGGAAGTCCTGAGGGTCCTGGCCTCTGAGTGGAAGATGGAAGTGAGACTGTACGTGGTGTGGTGTGAAGGGCAATTTCTTTGGCTATCTAACAACATGATTTTGTTTTTCTTCTGTCCATTATTAATGCTTCTTCCTGATCATGCTCTACATTATGAGGGATGTAAGATATAGTACAGTAAGAAATTTGAGTTTTATTTATTTTGGCTCCATTTCATGCCCTGTCATGGTTGGTAGTATTGAATTTCTTACTTCCAGCTGAATAACCTTTTTAGGATTCCCTAATAAGATCCTATACAGGACTTACACATGCACATCAACAATCCTAGTGTGCTATAAAAAGAAGACCCTATATTAGGGATATCTTAATTTTGGCCTAGTTCTGAGATAAACAAAATGACTTCAGGCAAGTTTCTTCATCACATTGCCATTGTTTTCTCATAGGAGAAATAAGAGAACTGTGTTCTATGTTTGATAAAGATGCTTCCAGCTGTAAATTGTTGGCTGTAATTTTTAACCCACTTACTATAAATCCACTGTTATGGGTTGAATTATGTCCTTTAAAAATTTATATGTTTAATCATTATATTTATGCCTCAAACTAATAAAACACTGGATGTTAATTATATTTGAATAAAATATATATGCATACATTTTTTTAAACGATTCAAAAAAATTCACATGTTGAAATCCTAACCCCCAGTACCTCAGAATATGATTTTATTGGGAAATTGGGTCATTACCAATGTAATTAAAGTTAAGAAGACATCATACTGGGGTAGGGTGGACCCCTAAACTAATATGAATTGTGTCTTTATGTTTTTTTAAAGTCACGTAAAAAAGACACACACAAAGAGATGTTGTGAAGAGACAGGGAGAAGACACTCTACACACTAAGAAACTCCTGTCACTACCAGAAGCTGGAAGTGAGCCCTGGAATAGGTCCTTCCCTAGTGCCTTTAAAAGGAGTGTGGTCCTGCCAACAACTTGATTTTGGACTTCAGGTCTCCAGAACTGTGAGACAAAGAATCCCCCTTTTCTTAAGCTACCCAGTGTCTGGTATTTTGTTATGCCTGCCCCAGGAATCTAATACACCTACTGCTAAGCTTCCCTTCCCTGAAATTTTTCATAGATCCAAGAAATGAGAACCCTTCCCTCCACCACCACTGTGCTGCATCCCACACCCTCACCAAGGCCCAGGAAAGGGAAGACCAAAACAAGAGATTCTATGCTCAGTTCCTGTGAATATGAACTGGATTATGTCACATGTCATTTTTTGTATCTAATTAAATAGAAAGTATTTATTAACTGATGCACCATAAATTATTAAATCATTAAGAAATCCTGGAGAAATGCCTATTCAGCACCTACTATGGGCCAGACTATCTCTATAGGTGATTTGTTTCAGGGGCACTAACATAAACATATACCTGCACACAATATGCCTAAGTGTACCTGAAAAGTTCAACAAACAATTCAAAATGTTTTGTTAGAAAGTTAAATATATTTTAATAATATCGTATAACAAATAAGACAAACATTAAGTATGCTTACTACATGTACATATTGGGAAAATCTAGAGGACATTGGTCTTCATGCCAGGTTCTCTAATTTCACACTTTTTTTTTTCTTTTCTTTCTAGAAGACCATAGGGTTATACAATATTTTATGTCCTGCCTTTTTGAATTTTCCAGTTTCACAGTGTTAGTTTGGAGAAAGTCATAAATTACTTTTTTGGTCTGTCCAGCTGAATTATTACTCTTCCTATGGCACTAGAAAACCACTTTTCATAACTCCTGGATCCTATCATAGTTGGATTTATAAACCTTTAAACTCTTTAATATTATAGTTTATAATGATTAGCTACAGTTTTAAATTTTCCAACTGAAAATTTGTGTAGAGGTTCAGCACTTAGGTGATTGTTACAGACTGAATGTTTGTGTCCCCCACCAAAGTCACAGGTTGATGTCTTTAACCCCGCAACACAGTGGTATTTGAAGTAGGGTCTTGAGAGGTAATTGGATTTAGATAAGGTCTTGACTATGAGAAGCAAATGACCATTGTTTAAGTCACCCAGTCTATGGTATTTTGTTATAGCAACCTAAACTGACAGAGATATTTTGGATATATGATGTTATGCCATTAATCCCTAAAACTTTGATGTGTGATTGTTAGGATCCTGATTTCATAGATGAGGAATAAAGATCAGAAAAATTAAAAGCCCTATGTACCCCAGCTTATAAGTTAAAGTAGGATTTGGAATTCAGTCAGTGGTTTAACATACCACTTTGTTTGTATCATCATAAGACAACCATATCACTACCCTTGACTAATTACATTCAAAAGCAAACTACCTATTCAATTAGTTTGTATAATTTTGGGGGAAAGTGATAATATCCACCGGGTTTTTTGAAGTATTAAAAATAAACATTACTATCCTTAAGAGAATTACAAAGACACAGGGACCACAGACTTGGAAGTAAATATTGAATGTATCTTTCCTGATATGCTGGATACAATATCAAAAAAGGGAGTCTAACTAAGGGTCTGACTTCACTTTCATTCTAGTAGCCCAATTAGCATTTCTTTCATTTTGCAACATGTACAAATCTTACCTGCTCTCTCTGCCCTTTTCTATAATACTTCTTTTACTTCTCCTTAGGAAACATGTTTGATTTCATTACAAAAATTTAATTATTAAAGGAATGAATGTTTCAGATACTTTCTGCCTAGAAATGCAAATTGTTTTATATTCAAAGACTTTAAGAAGCTAAGTTTCAAAGTCTCCTTTTAAACTGCTCTGAAACCTGATGAACAAAGTTTAGACTAGAATTTCTCTTATAAATGTAATCATCAAAGAAACCCATATGCTATTTGGTTCCTCTGCTACTACATTTCATAATAGACTTTGAATGAAGTAGGATAAAAGTGAACATCATTAAAGCAGATGGTTCATGAAGATTGGGTCTTTAACGACAGTTATCTATTGATAAAAGTTGTATCATAATGTACTTGTAAGATAAAAAGAAATTAAAAATTTAGAACCTAGAAAAAATGTAAGATGACATAACCTAGAAACCAACCTTAATAGGAAACTACCAACTACTTACAATAAGTTAATAAAAGAGGAAAAGGTTGTAGACATTTCTGTGGTAATGTAAAATGTCAGACACTGGGCTAAATGATAGACTTATGCTTCAGTTATACTATATTCATTATCTTCATTCATTCATTTGTTCATTCAACTGACTTTTATTCGAACAATTGTGGAGAAGGAGACAGTGATGCTAACTATTTGATTTCCTTTCCTATATTTCCCAGTCCCCCTTGTAGTCAAGGGGAACGAGGTGACTAGTTCTGACCAATTAAACATAACCTGAAATAACATGTGTCCCTTTTGGGCTAAGCCAATGAAAAGCGACTGGGCAATTCTCAGCTTCTCATTTCTCCTGCTGTATTAATCAGGGAGAAGTTCTCATATTTGAGGTTATAGATCTATAATATTAAAACAACCTGAATTGCTGAAATATTACATAGATGACAACTGGCCTTGAGAGTTGCCAATCAACAGTGGACCCATGAGTATTAAATGAAGGGTTTTGTTGTTGTTGTTGTTGTTTGCCAGTGAGATATGGGCACTGTCTGTTACCACAGTCCAGTCCAATTTTTCCTGACAAATACCTATAATGTTCACTCAGTTATCTGACAAATATATTGAGTACCATCTATTTATTAGGCCATGTGCTAGGTTCTAAAGATGTGGTGGTTAATATGGAGCTCATAGTCTAATAGTATGTTGATATTAAATAAGTTCTCAAATAATTGTTTAATATCCTATAATCTCACTATTTTTATCAATTTGCTACTACTGATTAATTATTATACTACTGCTCATGTACTATAAACTGTGCCCAAATTAGAATATACCTTTTTCAAACTTCAGTCTGCAAGGGAGCTTATTTTTACTCATATGCTCTCTCAGACTATAAAAATCTTGACTATAATTATCAGATGTCAACATCTATTAGATAGCCACCTGTTCAAATGGTCAAAGATTTTTCATCTCCAATTTTCTAAAAATAATACATGGGGGCACCTGGGTGGCTCAGTGGGTTGAGCCTCTGCCTTCGGCTCAGGTCATGATCTCGGGGTCCTGGGATCGAGTCCCGCGTCGGGTTCTCTGCTCTGCAGGGAGCCTGCTTCCTCCTCTCTCTCTCTCTCTGCTTGCCTCTCTGCCCACTTGTGATCTCTCTCTGTCAAATAAATTAAAAAAAAAAAAACTTTAAAAATAATATATGACTCTGCTCACCGAAGTCTAATCTTAAGTATTGTTACCATTCAATAGGAACAAATTATATGTGGAATAGTTCTGATTTTTAACTTCCACTGCTTTCTCTGTTTACACATATCTATAAATATTTCTGTATGTATTCATTTGTATCTATATTAAGCTAAATATGAGTTCAAAGTGATGTTTTCAATTCTAACCCATTACCACATAGATCATTCTAGCTTCTTCCCTTGCTTGCTTGTAACACATAGTCCAACAGTGAGAAACCTGGCTTCCACACTCTGTTATCCATTTATTCATTTGGTCAATTCCAACATGCTTATAAAAAGGTTTCAAAAGTGCTAATCTGTCGAAAATAATTTTAGCAAGTAACCTGTAAGACTCCTGTGTACCTTCTTTTGCATTTAATCTTAGTCTGTATTCATTTCCAAAATTACTTTGATTAGCACTTTTTTCCCACCCTCTTCAATGAGATTGTTTCACAAATTTATAATACAGTTGGATCCTTCTGTCACAGTTTACATTTCTTCTTGGGATAACCTAAACTTGTAAATGTTTTAAATTCGTAGATATAAGTTTAGCCTTTTGTACTTTCACATTCCATGGATTTTGACAACTGCATAGTGTCATGTATCCACCATTAGTATATCTTACAGAATAGTTTTATCACCCTAAAAAAATCCTCTGTACTTTATGGTTCAACCTTTCTTCCTTTCCAAATGCCTGACAATCACTGATTTAATTACCATTTCTGTAGTTTTACTTTTACAGAATGTTTTATTAATGGGATCAACAACATAGAGCATTTTCAGACGGGCTTCTTTCACTTAACAATATACATTTAAGACTTAGCAATGTTTTTGTGTAGCTTAATAGCTCGGTTTGTTTGTTTGTTTGTTTGTTTTTTAGAGAGCAAGCATGCACACAAGCAAGGGGAGGGGCAGAGAGAGAGGGAGATAATCTCAAGTAGACTCTGTGTTGAGTGCAGAGCCTGACTGGGGGCTCAATCTCATAACCCTGAGATCATGACCTGACCCAAAACCAAGAGTCAGACACTTAACCAACTGAGTCTCCCAGGCATCCCACTCATTCTTTTTTATAACTTAATAGAATTGCATTGTATGAATGTACATAGCTTGTTTACCCATTTATCCATTAAATGGCACATTGGTTGCTTCCAGTTTTTGCTGCTTATGAATAAAGTTGTCAGTTTTTGCATGCAGGTTTTCATATCAGGTGGGGAAGTACCTGGGAGTACTATAACAGAGCTCTATAGTAAGATTATTCTTAGATTTTTAAGAGACTGTGAAACTGTTATCCAAAGTAGCTGTACCAGGGCACCTGGATGGCTCAGTTGGTTGAGTGGCCAGCTCTTGACCAGCTCAGGTCATGACCTCAGGGTCCTGGAATCAAGCACCAATCAGCTGGAAGTCTGCTTGAGTATTCTCTCCTTCTTTCTCTCTCTCTCTCAAATAAGTAAATCTTCAAAACAAAACAAAACAAAAAAACCAGCTGTACCCTTTTGAATAAGAGTGAGTGTTGCCCTGCATACTTAATTGTAATTGATATCATCAGTAGTTTGTTTGTTCATTTGTTTGTTTTTGGTTTTTTTTTTCTTGGACTTCAACCATTCTAATAGATGTTTATTATTATCTCTTCATTTGCATTTTCCTAATGATCAATGGCAAAAGATAAAAGTCCATAACTTGCCTTTGTTCTCTTAGCAGTGACTTTTGCAGAGTGGAAGTTTTCAAATTCAGTAACATCCAATTTGTCAATTTTTTTCTTTCATAGAACATGATTTTGGTGTTATAACTAAAAACTCATCATGAAACCCAATTACCTAGGGTTTCTCTTCCTTTTTTTTTTGTATTTATATACATTTGCATTTTTCATTTAATCTGTGGCCCATTTTGAGCTAATTTTTTTTAAAGATTTTATTTATTTATTTGATAGACAGAGATCACAAGCAGGTAGAGAGGGAGGAGGAAGCAGGCTTCCTGCTAAGCAGAGAGCCTGATGCGGGGCTCGATCCCAGGACCCTGGGATCATGACCTGAGCTGAAGGAAGAGGCTTTAACCCACCGAGCCACCCAGGCGCCCCTGAGCTAATTTTTGTGCAAAGGTGTAGGGCCTGTGTCTATGTCCCTTATTTATGCATTTAGACCTACAATGTTTCAGCATTAATTGTTTAACGTTTATCAATTCTCCATTGAAATGCCTTTGTGCATTTGACAACAGTTCATTATTTTGTGTGATTTGGTTTCTATCTATTATCTTCCACTGATCTGTGTTCCTGTTATTTTACTGATACCATAATGTTATAGTTACTGTAGCTTTTTAGGAAGCCTTGAAATTAGTTATTATGAGTACTTCAGCTTTGCTTGTCTTCCATACCATGTTGCTATTCTTGGACCTTTGTATTTCCATATAGATTTTAGAATCAGTCTGTCTATTTCTACAACATAGTTTTCTGGAGCTTTGGTTGAGATTATGCTGAATCTACAGATTAAATTGTGAAGAATTATTATATGAACAATGTTGAATCTTCCAGTCCCTGAACATGGGTTAACTCTCCATTTATTTAGTTCTTCTTTTATTTTTTTCTTATTATTTTGTTTTTTTAGTTTTCAGTATATAGGTCATACACATATTTACTTGGATTTATATAAAAGTACTTTATTTTTGGTACTTTTGTAAACATTTTTTATTTCTATTTCCAAATGTTCATTTCTAGCTAATAGGAATGCAGTTGATCCTTGTATATTAACATTTTATCCCACAATCTTGCTATACTTGTTTATTAGTTAGCAGAAGGTTGTGTTTTGTTTTTTTTTTTGTAGTCTTTAGGGTTCTCTACATAGACAATCATGTCATCTGCAAATAAAGACACTTTTTTTCTTCCTTTCTAATTTGTATAATTATTACTTTTTCTTATTGTAATTAGGTAATTCTTCTGGTATGATGTTGTATAGAAATGGTGAAAGAGGATACCCTCACCTTGTTCACGAAGAGGGTAAGTGGTCATCATGTCATCATTAAGTGTGATGTTAATTAACTATAGATTTTGACATTTCCTTTATTATGTTAAGGAAGTTCTCTTACATTTCTGGTTTTTTGATTATATTATCATGAATGGTGTTGAATTTTCCTTAATGTTTTTCCTTAATCTATTGATATAACTATATTGTTTTTCTTATTTGGTCTGTTATAATGATGAGTTATATTGACTGGTTTGATTATACAAGAAGACTTGCAGTTCTGTAATGAACACCACTTAATCATGATATATTATTCTTTCTCACATGCTGAATCCAGTTTGTTGACAACTTGCTTCTATTTTCATGAGAGATATTGGTACATAATTTTCTAATGTTTTTATCTGGATTTGATATTAGGATGCTGCTGCCTTAACTAAATTAAATTAAATTAAATTAAATTTTCTGTTTCTATTTTCTGTAAAAGATTATGAAGAATTAATTATAATTTCTTTCTTAAATGTTTGGTAGGATTTATCAGAAAAAAAATCTGTACCTGTTGCCTTCTTTTTTGCCCTATTTTTTATTAGTTATTTTTCTGCTTACCTGAGTTTAGTTTTCTCTTCTTTTTTTAATTTCATAATGTCAAAGCTTAGGTTATGGGTTTTAGATCTTTCTTCTTTTCTAATTTATGCTATAAATTTTCCCCTAACCACTGCTTTAGCTGCATTTTGATATTTTATTTTCTTGTAATGTTTTTAAATTTCCCTTGAAACTTTTTATGTGACCCTTGAATTATTTAGAAATGTGTTGTATAATGCTGATGTTTAGATATTTTCCAACTATACTTATGTTATTAATTTTTAGATGGAGTGCATCACACTATGAGAAGATACTATATACATGCATACATGTATTATATATACTGTGTGTGTGTGTATATATATATGCATGTGTGTAACTTTGTGTGTTAAAATATGTTTAATAGCAAAAAATGAGTCTATCCCAGGGAATTTTCTACAAGCTCTTGAGAAAAATGTGTGTTCTGCTGTTTCTAAATAGAGTATTTTATAAATGTCAATCAGATAAAGCTAATTGATTGTGCTGCTCAAGTTGTCTACATCCTCATCAATTTTTGCCTTCTTGATGTATCAATTACTGACAGAGGAGTGCTGAACTCTTCAATAATAGAAAATCAGTCTCTTCCTCCTTTCAGTTTTGCTCGTTTTGCCTCAGGTATTTTGACACACTGATGTTAGATGCATACATGTTTAGGATCATTCATTATGCCTTCTGGGAGAAGGAACCTTTTACTCTTATGCAATGCCCTTTTTTATCCATCCTCAATAATTCTGCTTATTCTGAGGACTGGTTTGTCTGAAATTAGATACTCCAGCTTTCTATTGATTGGTGTTGGTGTGATATATCTTTGTCTCTGTACTTTTAACTATATGAGTCCTTGTATTTCAAGTTGGTTTAAAGACAGTATATAGTTAGATCTTGTTTTTGCCATTTTGTTATTATTGTTCTATTCTTACAAGAGTTTATAATAAATGTTTTTGGATGACTCTATGCCCACCACCAAATAACACTATACCACACCATGTGTAGTGCAGGCACCTTATAACAGAATATCTCCATTTCCTGCCTCCCATCCCTTGTGATATTGCTGTCACTCATTTCACTTACCTAAACACTGTTGGCACCCAATATATTTCTACTATTGTTTATTCAAACAGTTATATTTGGATAAACTAGGAATAAGAAAAATAACAGATTTCACTTTACATTCATTTATTTCTTCTCTAGTCTCTTAATTTCCTTATATAGATTCAATTTTCTGACCTATATCGTTTTCCATCTGCCTGAAGGACTTCTTTTACCATTTTTAAGGCAAGTCTGCCAGTGTTGAATCCCCTCACTTTTTGTTATTCTGAGAAAGCCTTTATCTCTCCCCTACTTTTGAAAGATGATTTCACTGAACAGAAAAGTCTGTATTGATAGGTATTTTTCTTCTTTCAACACTTTAAATATTTTACTTCCTTCTCTTTTTGCCTGCATGGATTCTGATGAGAAGGTACTATAATTCTTACATTTTTTTTCTCTCAATTGTTAAGGTTTTTTTTTCTTTTGAAGTTTTTGAAGATTTTTTCTTTGTTTTTAGTTTTCTATAGTTCAAATATGATATGCCTAGATGTGGGTTTTTGTTTGTTATTGCTGCTGTTTTGGTATCCTCTGAGCAGTTTTGTTGGTCATTATTTTTTTCCAGTATAGTTAACATACAGTGTTATATCAGTTTCAGGTATACAATATAGTGATACAACAACTGTATACATTACTCAGTGTTCAGTGTTGGCCATTAATAATTTTGGAAAATTCAGTGTTGGCCATTAATAATTTTTGGATATTATCATTTTATTATTTCTTCTGTGCTGCTTTCCTTTTCTTATCATTTGTGTATTCCAACTGTACGCTTGTTCAGCTTTCGTAGTATTATCCCACAGTTCTTAGGTATTAGTTCTGTTATTTCATTCTTTTTCTCCCCCCTTTGGAATTCTCTATTGTCCTATCTTTAATGCACAGATTCTTTCTTATTTCCATTCCATGTTTCTTTTCTTTCTAACATTTCTTTTCTTTTCTTTTGAGATATTTACTGTATATACTGTTTATCTTTTTATGCATATTTTTCAGTAGAACCCCTAACATCTTAATCCAAATTTTCTTTAAAATCCTATGTCTGTTAATTCCAACATGTCTATTAGATTGAGTCTGATTCTGATGAGCCAGATGGGGGGGGGGGGGTCTTTCTGAGATCTTCATTGTGAGCATCTGGAACTTGTAGGGGGCCTTCCCTGGGATGGATGGAACCATAGGTGGAATATCCACGAAGAATAAGACTTCAGCCTTCAGATTTCTCACACTAAAGCTTATCCATTCTTGGTCTCTAGCAATTTACCAAAATTACTAAATATATGTTCCTATCTGTTTATGGCTCTGTGGCTTCTGCTCCAGATAAGCAGATTAGTAGTAATTCTCTGTATTTACCTATCTCTCCATATTTTAAGGTGGTAGTTCTCCTTGTAAACTCAAATCCTTTGTAAGTCCAAGGAAAGCCATTAATTTTCTTATGAGGATGTTCCAGTGACTACCAATCTCTAAGTATCAGAGCTGACTTAATAATGTTTTTAATAAGCAACTTTAAAACATACTTTATTGAATGAAACAGTCTTATAAAGGTACACTGAAATGTATTCTGAGGTTTGACTTCTAATAAAACAGACTATCTTAGAAGGCAATAATGACTCATTTATTTCAATCCCCAACTTCATTTTTGTATAGATTTTATATCATTATACAAGATTGGATAACTTTCTTATTTAATTTAAAAGTTGATTGAATCATAGTGAATTAAACCAAGACTAAATTTTTGCTCATTGCTTTACTTGTGCTATTTCTGCATTATTCAGAACCAAAAAGGGAGAGATAATAGTCTTCCATTATATATGATTCTTCAAAGGCTCCTGTGCCAGTTTTTTTTTTCAATAAACTTAATGCTAATACTCTTCTTTCCAAATGGCTGATTATTTAACCAAAGGGAAAGTATTAGATAAACAGCCTAACACTTAGAATTAGAAATTAGTATAGAATTAGAAATAATTGGGGCAATAATTTTGAAAAATCAGGTTTGGGGTTATTGTTTCCCATATTTTTACCGGCATTAAAGACTCTTAATAAACTGTGAAATTCATTAACTAGGGCCATCTTAAGAGCACTCCAGAATTGTGCTTCATTACTGTTTTAGCAGCACAAAGATCAAAAAGGGAGTAGCCACCTTTATTTTAAAGGATGTTCTAAATTAAAACAGTCCAACTTTCATATCTGTACATGTCCAGTTTTCCTAATTAACATAACTATTCCTTTCTCCAGAAAATATTTTAGTAACCCTGGCTAAATGCATTTTTCACATTCTGTATTTTAAAAATTCCACCTAGGGGCAGCTGGGTGGCTCCGTGGGTTAAAGCCTCTGCCTTCAGCTCAGGTCATGATCCCAGGGTCCTGGGATAGAGCCCCACACTGGGACTCTCTGTTCAGCAGGGAGCCTGCTTCCTCCCCTCTCTCTCTCTGCCTGCCTCTCTGCCTACTTGAGATCTCTGTCTGTCAAATAAATAAATAAGATCTTTAAAAAACAAAACAAAAAAACACACTTTGAAAAAAATAAAAATAAAAATTCCACCTATCCTGACAACTTATTTTTGCATTCATTTCAGTGAAGAAATCTTTCTACCTTTCTCTATAGAAACACTACATCTCTATAGCTTTTCTATGTTTTTATTGGGTATTTCCTTTGCATTTATGTGATTAATACATCATACATCAGAATGACTTGGTTTAACTATCTCTTCCTTTAAAGTATTAAGAAAAAGAATCTATTTTTCTCAGCCCAAATCATGGATTGATTCATTCTGATTCAATCAGGTATGGCCTTGAGGTGAATACTGTCACATGGCCTGAGACTGTCCCTTTTAGAACATCAGGTATCAGTACTCCAGGAGGAGGTTTAGATTGCAGAGGAAAATGATGGCCATCTTATTGTATAACAGGACTGAGAGTTTCTAAAAAGTTGTTTTGAGTAATTTAAAATTCTAAAAATGACAAAAAGTATGATTTTCTTCAAAAATAGTGTAAAGGGAACATTTTGTATTGTCTCAGAATTGTAGGTAGAGATCCAAAACTGAAATGAACAAACTTTAATTTCTCCCATATTCTAGAAACAGGTACCAGGAAGTTAAATGGTGTATTTTGTAGGATTTACTAAGAAATGGTCAAATTGATCTTTAAACCATGACTCCATCACCCATCACCATTTTATGAAAAAAAGACAGAACTATTTAAAGAAGGTGTTTTGAAACAGGTAACCTATGAAAGTCATGTACTGTCATCCTAAGGAAAACTTTTACTGTCCTCTTAGGCCAAGAGATCAGAAAGCCAGGAGAACAACTAGAGTACAAAGTAAGTTTTTCTGGGAGAAGGGATGGACAGCCATGCTTTGAATGGAAAACTGCTTATTCAGAACAGTTTTGATCTACACCATGTTTTTATTTGCACTGAGGTATAGGGGACACAATCAGAGAGACATCAAGTTAGAAACACAGAACTTGAACTTTCACAGTTTGGTATGGAAAGAACATTTTTGTGGATTTCCCATAAGCCAAGTGAACATGTAAAAACAATGGAACGTAATAATTTGTCAGTGGTATGCCCCCATAAAGGAAGAAACTGCAGGCTACATTAAAATGACTAAAGATAATTCATGAAAGACTATTTGAGGACTATTAAGGAGTAAAACAATGGGCACATGACTAATAGTTCTAATAAGGTTTCCTGAAGAATATACTTGCAAAACTATTTAGCATTTGGATGCCTATCCCTCAGAATACATTGATACACAGACTCCAGACAGCAAGAGAACATGCCTTTCGTCTCTTTCATATAGTTCTTCATCCCCTTTACTTGAACCTGTGGAAACCAAAAATAAAAATTACAGTGTGTGGAAGAAAGAGGGGGGAAAGAACAGAACAAATTATCTTCCTTCAGTGCAGGTCTCTCAGGTCATGCATTAGATCTGAGCTAGAATGAGAAGGAACGGTACAGGAGAAAATCAGATTTCAGTACAAGAACGAAATTTTAAACTCGCTTAGAGAAAAATATTCTTTTTAATACCTAGAAATGACTGGAAAGAAGAGAGGTCCAAGAGAGCATGTTTGAAGACAGTAAATGAGAAAATAATGAAACTGTCATGTCTGTACCCCACCAAATTCAGACTTTGAAACATACTAGTTTATTATCAGAATAAGAATTTTGAAAATCAAAAGTATATGGCAAGATAAATACATTAAAAATATGAAAAACATACAAACCCAATGAAGAATGAATCAATAACCATGATATATAAATGAGAAATGACTCTGAATATACAATGGCTGTAAAATAAGACACAGAGAAAACATAGTTTTGACTACACAGCTATTAAACTATCATTAAAAGTTCAGTAAACATTCACAGATTTCTATTTTTTGTTTTATAAGTTACTAATTTTAGCAGTATCATTCAAGGAAAGAAATTTCTTATTTAAATGTCAGAAGTTCTTAGTCTGTATTCCTTAGTTTCTTAAATAGGTGGTTTTTAAAAATCAGATTGGTGTGTATTAATTATCTGCCTTCCATATTCTTATCCAATATATTATTTGAATTTGCTCATTTAAATTCAGATTACCTGGGGGTGCCTGGGTGTCTCAGTCAGTTAAGCATCTGACCCTCATTCTCAGCTTTGTTGTTGATCTCAGGATCATGAGTTTCAAGCCCCAGGTTAGGCTCCATATTCCCTGAATATGCCCATCTGTAAACTTTTGTCAGTATATATACAAATTTTACTCACCACCCCTCCCTGAATCATTAATGTTAAATGGTGTGTTACTTTGAATCATTTGTCTCAAAATGTCTCTTCTCCCTCTCAAATTCTAGGAGTTATCACCAGTATTTTATTGGTTTGGGGTTTATTTATGTTCTTGGTCCTTTTGATGTGGTGAATTTTATTAACAAACTTCCTAACTTTCAACCTCCTGGGATAAACATTCTTGATCATTGTAGGCAGTTTTTAATAAACTGTCGATTTGATTTCTCAGAATTTTACTTTTAATTTTGCATTACCCCAACCTACCTCACTGAGAGACAGAGAGAAATAGATAAAAAGAAAAGAGAGAGAATTAAAATTGATCCAGATCTGTGCTTCAGGGGAACAACTGACACTTGACATTTACTGCAAAATTTATTGTGATTGTGCATTTTTCTGAGAATATCTCTTTCATAAGGTTCTCAAGAAAATGCGTGAATCAAAGATAGTTAAAAACCTGTAGTCCATAATTTTTGTCCTTTGTGCTGTATAAATCAGGTGGTGACAATTTTATAAAATATATTGGTTAAGAAATTATTGAAAGGGAAAACTGGATGGTTCAGTCAATTAAGTGTCTGACTCTTGATTTTGGCTCAGGTCACATCTCAGAGTCCTGAGATCAAACCCCACTTTAGGCTCTGAGTTCAGCATGGAGTCTGCTTAAGATTCTCTCTCCCTCTCCTTTTGTCCCTCCCCCGCTGCCATGTGTATGTGTGCGTGCGCTCTCTCTCTCTCTAAAAAGTAAATCAATAAATCTTTTTTAAAAAGCCCTGAAAACATTATTGATACATATTTCCAAGTCACATTTCAAATTGATAACCATAATAATATTTCTTAGACTGCTTGTTGAACTGTCATCACTAACCACTAGCTGGAATTTATTTTAAAAGGAAAAAAACACAAGGTTTTTTCAGTGTTTACTTAAATTTTAATGAATGTATTCACTTGAAGATTAACATTTTGCCACATCATTCTTTCCTCTCTTTAAATGGTATGTGTCCTCTGACCTCTTTTCGTAGGCAGTCTGAAGGTTTGAACTAGGAATTTAAATATGAACTACAAAGCAGTCAGTGAATGGGGGAATTTATGATCATCGGTCATGATCCAGGAGCCCAAACTCTCTAATACAGACCCAGTTCTCTCTCCACCACTACTGTGCTTGTCATGGGTATGCTGAAAGAAAAATAAGCACAGTCACTGCCCTAGAGATAGAAAATTCATCATAGAAAATAGGTGCAGCCATTACAGAGCCTGCTACATAGAACTCAAGGAATGTATGTTGAATGAATGATTTTTTTTTCTGAAGAGCAATTTGTCCATGAATCCATGTCAGCCTCCAGCTCAAGTGGTAATATATTGTCCAGAAGATCCACTTTTTTGTGTTCTATAGTACTTGTTTATATTTGATTATATTATTCTGATATCTAATTTAATGTTCTTGCACTTACTCCATTTTATATCTCACCTTTCACTCATTAATATTTTACCAATTCCTTTCCACATGTTTCTAAATTGTAAGGTCTATAACTGTGACAGCCTCATATTTGTAAAATCACTCAAGTGTCAAGTCTCAGTTTATATATCTTTTAAATGATGTAAATTATCCATTCACATACTACTTTCCAAAAATGCATTTCACTTACTTTGCCATGTGTAAGCACTCTAAACTCTTGGAACAAGAAACCAACTAAATCCATAGTGATAATATCTGAAACAATAATATTGTAGAACATAGGTCAAAGAATTAAGTTTAGTAAGTATATTCAATTAATGGGATAGCTGGTAAAACCTTATTATATCCAGTGTTACTCTGCAAAGCATAAGGTTCATCTTCCGGTCATCTGTAAGAGAATTATTAGCTTCTTAAATTTTTGTCTTATGATATTTAGTTTACAAGGACATGCCCAGGGACTTTAGTAATGGAAACATTTGTTAAAATTACAAACCAATAAAAAGGAATACAGATGAACGAGCCTCAAACTCATTTTAGCAGATGCTGTTTTTCCATTTATTAACTTTAAATGACTCTGATGCTGATTTTCTTGAGAATTACAAGGTAACAATATACCAATATAAATGTATAGAGAATTTGTGATATCATGTACTGTAGTGAGTTAAATGGTATCCACCCCCCCCAATCCCCCAAAAGATAGTTCAAGCCCTAATCCCTGGTATTTGTGAGTGTGACCTTATTTGAAAGTTTAATCTTTGCAGAGGTAACTAAATTAAGATGATCTGATGCAAGATTAGGATAGATCCTAAAGCTGATGATGGGTATTTTAGTACGAGAAAGGAAAGGAAGATTCGGACACAGAGACGCAGAGGGAAGAAGGTCATGTGGTAATAGAAACATAGTAATGATGTAGCTCTAAGTCAAGAAATGTGAAAAGTCACTGGCAACCATCAGAAGCTAGGAAGAGACAAGCATTCTTCCCTTGAGCCTTTGGTGGGAGGAGGGGTCTGCCAACACTTTGATTTTGGATTTTTAATCTCTAGAACTGTGAGAGAATTCTGTTGTTTTTAGCTACCAGTTTGTGGTAATTTTTAAAGCAGCCCTAGGAGACTACTATGTATATAAATCATACTAATATACACACTGAATGTACATGTATTATACACAGACACACACACACAAACACATATCCTCAAATGGATATGTGAGTATTTTTGTAAAAACAGGTATACACTGATAAAAATTAAATAGAAGTTCTGAAACATCAAAAAATTTAAAAAAGATGAAGAAGGATAAAATTTCTTAGTATAAAAACTACTATTATTTTAACAGAATTTGAGCATCTGATATAGGCCACATATTTTGACAGGTACTAGGGATACAAAAGCCATGGCCCAGAGGTAGAAAAAGATACATAAATAGAACAAGTACCATTTCTTTTTTTTAAGTACCATTTTTTTTAAAGTACCATTTCTTATAAATGAACTGATGGAGGATTCTACTGAATCTTACAGGAACACCAGCGCCGATCACCTAGTTGAAATGAGAGCAGATGAAATCAAGAATTGTTGGTGACAGGGACACAGAGAGAGTAATTTCTGAACCAAATTATAAATAATCTAACCTGGAGAGTGGGAGTGGGGAGAGAAGGGAAGTCTGTATTATAAACTTGCAGGGGTACCCTGCTGAGCCAAGAGTCAGGAACAATGAGCCAAGAACAATGGTGAGATACATGTACAGAGAATTAAAATTAAGTGTAGGAAAAGGAGGTAGATAAGGCTGGAAAGTAAATGGGAAAAGAATATAAGGCTATAAACCAACTTGTTAACAATAACAATGGTTTCACTGCGTGGTGGGTTTATGGTTTGCTCTTAATTTTTCCTATATGCCAATTTATAGTTTTAAAATTTCATACATTAAAAATGTTTTACCTATGTAATAATAAAAGTAACTTAAATACAAAATATATAAAGTATCCAAAATTTGCCCCGTTCACAACATAAATGCTGTGTGTGTCCACTGAAAAAAGATTAGAAGAAAATAAATTTGCTAAATTGTTGTCTTTTGAGGGGAAGGAATATGGGTGATATTTATTTTCTTTATGCTTTTAGATCTTCAAAATTCTCTACTTTGAAGTATTACTTTCATAACTAGACAGTTATTTGTTTAAAAAAAGTCTAAGCATAATGCTAGTTAAGTGCCTGGTCACTAATTTAACTGAGATAAGGTTTTCTTTTCCAAATATTTCTTGTTTAGCATTTTATTTTCTGACTGTCTTCAATGCTTGTCATCACTTCTGGTCATTCTTTATCTTAGTTATGCATTTTAAATATTTATAAGAAAGGTAATAATTACCTCATTAATATCTCTCTTTTTTTTTTTTTACTATGAATATTAACATTCACGTCTTACTATAGGTTTCTCCTGTCATGAGGTATCTAGGTTCAAAAGTTCTACATATGTATATTGCTTTTTTCAAATCTTTTAGTCTCTTCATCAAATGGTTCAGAACTGTTTTGACAAAGGGATAAAGATAAGTGAAAGCTGAATCTTTTTCTTACTCACTTACTCTGAGTTTCATCCTCCAGATGTAAACATCTATGTGTATTTCTTTCTGGATTTGCAAAGGAAATATATTATGTTTTAGTGCATTGTGAAACTCGTGACTTGATAGAACATTAATTTGTCAAAAACAACATTGCTTTTCTGCATAAAACAATACTGAATAGGCCAGGATACATAATCATTTTCAAACACCAAAGGAAGATGAATTTGAAGCAGGAAAATGTCCAGTCTAATGTGTATTGCTTTCTCTGATTCACCATATTGTGTTAACCGTAAGGGTTTTTTCCACTCTAATTTGAATTTTTCAAGTTTTTCAAAGATTTGTCTCATTGTTACAGCTTTCAGTTGTAGTTTTGCTATAAAATAAAGTGTTTATATAAATAAGAATATGATTATCAGGTTCACAATCATGACACCTGTGAAAAACTTTATAGTATGTTACATAGAAAGTTTTTTAATTTATTCTGTTCCCTTGTTCCTTGGCCTACTACTGGATTTCATTTATTATTATACTTTTAATGTATAATATATCTAGTTGAAAAAAACACACATGCTTGGAACATAGTAAGTGAATAATTAAAACTAGTATATTGAATTACATTAAATTTTATTTCACTCTAACAAAACTAGTGTTTCTTTAGAAAAAGATGCATACAGTTTCTAAAGTACACATTAGCATAGGTTAAATGAAAATATTTCTTTTGTTTCTTTAAACTAACTAATGCACTGCCATTCCCTTCTAGGCATTATGTTTTGTTTAAATGTTTTTGCACTTTAAGCCTGTGCTAAACCTCTAGTTCCCCAGAGCATCCAAACCAGTAAAATTTAATATTCCAAACACTACAACGTATACCTTCCAACCTACATTCTAATGAAGTAGTTGTAAATGGATGCCATTTGTTTTAATTTCATGTACTTTGATTTTATTTTTTAGATTCGTATGTCATATGGGTTGTTTTTATTAACCTTTCAAGAAAGAGACAAAGAAAACACCTGAGAAGTATGCCATCACCAGCTAATCAGTCTAATAAAAAAATTGATAGGTTATACATTAGTTGAAAAATTGTCATATGTTTTGCTCTTGATTTTATTATTAAAAATGCAATTCTTTATTTTAAAAAGTGAAAATTAAAAGGTTTTAGTCAGGAGAGCATATATTTTAAAGTACAATTTTGTTTTGTTTTGTTTTTTACTAAATGTAACTTTTCCAATTCTTTCCAATGCTTTCAAATACCAGTATATTTTAGTGGAAAAAAAGATTAATTCTAAACACTGCCTAAATGAACCTTAGTCATTCTTTAGAACCAGATTCGGAGATTTTTCTTTTTCCAGGAACTTCAGGTTTATTAAGACAAAACAATCCTATAGTTTTGATACATAGTTGCTTCAAGCAGTCTATTTATCTAGCTTATATTGTTCAGCTGAATTGCAAAGAAGCCCAGGTTCACAGTACAATCACCTATTCAACAAACACTTTTTAATTACCTACTGTATATTAGACACTATTCTAGGCACTAAGTATAGCACAGTCAATGGAGATACAAAGTTGTCAGTCTTGCCGTGGGAATGTTGCCTATCTATGCAATAAATAATAAGAAAATATAATATGATCATAAGTGCTATACGGATACTGAAAATGCAGTCATGTAATTGTGATTGAGTTGTTTTCTCTAAGGACATGATATTTAAATGATAGCAAGGATTTAGCCATTCAAAGGACAATGGAAAGAGTATTTCATGTAGAGGGACTACCTAATACAAAAGCATTGTCCTAGAAACAAGATCAGACACACAAAGAAGACCAGTGTTGTTGAAGTATATTGAGTGAGGGACCGAATGGTATGAAATTTGATTACAAGAAAAGGCAAAGGCTTTACAAACCAAGATAAGGAATTTTTTTTTTAAAGATTTTATTTATTTATTAGACAGAGATCACAGGCAGACAGAGAGGCAGGCAGAGAGAGAGAGGGAAGCAGGCTCCCTGAGCAGAGAGCCCGACGTGGGGCTCGATCCCAGGACCCCGAGATCATGACCTGAGCCAAAGGCAGAGGGTTCAACCCACTGAGCCACCCAGGCGCCCCAAGATAAGGAATTTTAATTGCATTTGAAAGGAATTAGGAATTAACAGATTTACTTCTGCAAAGTCCTAACCAGTTGCTGTGTGAAAGCCAGTTTCAAAATTGAAAACAAAGGTACCAATTAGGCATCTATGATAGTTATTGATGCAAGCGTAGACCAGGTCCAGAGCATAAGAGTGGAGCTGGACAGAAGTGGATGAGATTGAGTATTATTTGGAGATAGGGTCAGCAAGACCTACTGATGAATTGGATATCAAATTTAGAGAAAGAAAGAAGAAGGAGACAAAGATTTTTTTTCTTCTGAAGTGAGTATATGCTTGTAGAGTTCTCGGCAGCAAGAAAGAATAGGGGATAAAACAGGTTGGAGTGGGGCTGTAACAAGAATTTTATTTTGACCATGTTAATTGTGAGATGCTTATCATCCCAAATAGAAAGATCAAGCAGGAAGTTGAATATAGGAGTCTGGAGTTCCAAAGAATAAATTAGATATACATTGAAATCCTTGGAATATTAAGTCTTTAAATCCATGGGACTGGGTGAAATCTCAAGGAGATTACACGGATAAGAAAGAGAAATAGTGAAGAAGGACTTGCATAAAGCCTTGTACTATTCGAGCATTTAGGTGGATAGCAGAGAAAAAGAAGCCAAAAAAATCATAATGGGGAATGGCCATTGAGATGAGAGGAAAGCTAGAGGAGGGAGAGATAATGGAAGTCCAGAGAAAAGTTGATTCCAAAAGGAAGAATGGTCAATTATGTCTACTATGGCTGGAATTTAAGATATGAAAGTGAAGCAAACACTAGATTTGGTACTGTGGAGGTCATGGATGACCTTGACATAAGTGTCAGGGGAGTGTCAGAGCAGTGTCAGAGGAGTAGTCATGGTCAAATCTTTACTGGAACAGGTTGAAGAAAGAATCAAAGAAATAGAGGTAATGACCAGAAATAATTCCTTCAAGCTATTTCTTCTAAAGAAGTACAGCAGAGAAATGTGATAGTAAGTGGAAAGGAATTAGGGCCAAGGTTAGATGATATTTTGTTAGAGGGGGTGGCCTTTGATAGAGTCGGTAATATTTTCTATAGTCACCATTTCAAGAAGAAGGGATATAGCAATAATATTCCCATGAGATGTTCATGAAAGGAGGGAGAGGAGGAGGAAGGGATTTATTTCACAAATCTATTAATTTGTTTTCAAAAAGAGGCAAATATAATGGAGTATTCTCCACTTTGCCCTGCAGAATACTGCAACACTGACATAGTATCTATAGGGAAAGAAGGTGAGGCCTGAGCTAAAAGATATAGTTTCCCCAAAGACCAGAATAGTAACTTTGTAAATTACATCCTGGTGAAGACTCCATGCTGTTAATGTTGTTACAAGAGTGATCCAAGACAATGAAACAGCCAATGCCATAAAGCCATACAATAACAGAGGATAGTGAAGTGGAAGAAAAACAAACCTGAGAGGAGAATGTGAAATGTGCAAAGGAAGTGGCACAGGAACAGAACTTCACTTTGGCAAAGGGGCTATTTTCATGCACTTTAGATTAAACTCTCAGATAACAACAGGTAAGCTTGCCACAGGAGGGTCAGTCCAAAAGTAAGAATGCCTTCTGTCAGCGGAGGTTTTGTTGTTGGGCTCGTTTTTCTGTGTTACAGGCACATTAGGAGGTCAGGAGAAAAGAGAAATAGGAAAAGAACATGGGCAGCGTAGGTTAGGCAGAGAGACTAGTTAACAGCCCTGGATTTCTAGGAACAGAGGTTTAAGGGGGAAACAAGTTTAGTCCAGGCCAAGAACATTCTGCAAATTCAGGTTTTTCAAAAAATAAACAAGCAATTTTAGCAAGTTTAGAGAAAAACATACTTAGTCTCTGGTTTATTCTTTGTCCTGTAACGGTTGTAGAAAGTTCTTAACCTTTTACACTATGAAGAGGAGTTGCTGCGAGTTGCTAAAGTAGTCACTGGAGAGAAGTAAACTGGAGCCCCTCTAGGATTAAAAGGAAAGTGAAACAGTGGCAAACACTCCTCCAAGACCATCACTGTATTCTCATTTTACACCTCGCCCCCTTGAATCATAATGATTTTTATTCCTCTATGGATTGAAAGATTGAAATATAAGCCCACAAATAGGTAACTGCTGTTTGTGGGTTTTTATTTGTATGTTTTCATATATATAAATTCATATGTAAATATGGCTTATATTTCTATATTTTACATATATAAATACATATAAATATATATATTATTATCTAATATGCATTGGTTTATATATTATATATATATATTTATATATTGCTGGCCTAGAATATTTGCTGACAAATCAGTCCATTAAGGGATAAATTGGATTCCAAATTTATAAGTTTTAAGAATGCGTATTGCCCTGAAAAATAAGATTATAGCCCTTCTATAGAAGAAAATATTTTTAAATTAAAAAAGAAACAAAAGCGATATTCAATTCTTTCCATCATAAAGTAATGAAGAAATATATCTTCTGAGTGTTTGATGATTTTTCAGTAATAGCCAATAAGGCTCTTATCCACCATTTTTATCATAAGTTAGAATAACTTTGTGAGTTTATAGAAGCAAAATGAAATAGATTAAATTCTTGATAATATAAATATTGATTTCAAAGAAGTAATTATTTGAGAGTAATTTATTAACATATCAATACAAATACAACTATAGATAATAAACAGTTCAGTTATCCTAGACATTTAAGTTATAAGTATATTTTAATTATAATAACAAATACTTCCTTATCTAGAAAACAGTAAAAATTCACTGCTTTTGATCTTTGTTTTTGTGAAATTATCTTCCTTCTGTTACCTCAGTTTAGGTTCATAGATTTATTCCTTTGGTGTTACATTATACTCATTGACATTATTACATTATATGTATACATGTATATATGGTGTTCCATTATACTCAGTGACAATGGCCAAGCTGCAAGTAGATTCTGTAGGTCTCTGTTCACAAGGCTGTGAATGTTGGAGGAAACATTCCTCTAAACATATTGGAATAAGTGCTAGGAATGCTTTCCCTAGTTTCTCTGTATGGCACGATTCAGAATGATAGTTGTCTGAGTCTCTAGACGTTTGCAGATGACTCTAAGCTCTATGCAACTAGTTCAGTATCTAGGATAACTGTACCTTGTGGTGAGAAACCGGAGCGGGAATGATAGTGAATAAGCAGAACTTTCCTCCCCTTCCTCTTTCCTTTTACTCAATTCCAAACATAGAGCTGCCAGTAGTATAGCTGTGGAAAATGACTGGGGCAATGGAAGATGGGAATAGTAGTTGCACATTGGATAAACAGAAGCCCTCTAATCATAAACTAATAATACAGTACATGTTACCCAAATTGAATGTAAATTTAAAAAAAAAAATTAAAAGGGATGATTGGCACTAAGAAATAGGGATAGGAGTGTTTATGAGTACAGAGGAATAAAAAATGATCCAGGATACTTAACAAGGTTGTAGATGCCACTGAGATCAGAGAGCAAAAGGACTCAGTGCTGAGAGGGTCCAGCAATGTTCTAGACATTCTCTAGCTCCCCCTGAAGATTATTTCCCAAGTCCAGTGAAGAGTTGACTTGTGGGAGTGCCTGGGTGGCTCAATGGATTAAAGCCTCTGCCTTTGGCTCAAGTGGTGATCCTGGGGTCCTGGGATGGAGCCCCCATTGGGCTCTCGGCTCTGCAGGGAGCCTGCTTCCTTCCCTTCCTCTCTCTGCCTACTTGTGATCTCCCTCTGTCAAATAAATAAAAAAATAAAATCTTTAAAAAAAAAAAGTTGACATTGTGAATAGAACAATGTATTAACAGTTGTGGAGACTACACGAATTCAATGACAGGGAGCCAAGCAGGTCATATTTTATCTAATTTTCACATTGTAACACTTTGTTTGCTCAGTTTTCCAAAGCCAATTCCCTGACCCAATCTATCTAATAGTTTTAGAGATGAATACTGCCTAATCCATGGGAAATATTAGTGAGATCTCTTTTGCTCTCTGTCAAAAAAAAAAAAAAAAAAAAAAGGATTTTGT